>NW_010243154.1:0-4813 GCF_000690775.1 Eurypyga helias | reverse complement strand
CTATTCCTTGTCACAAAGCTTTTTTTCACTCATTTCCTAAGAAAATCTGCCTTCATCTAACAGCACTTACAGTTTTCAATGCCTTTTTCTAAAGCGTCCCTATTTTCTTTCCCTTTTCCTGTTCTTAATGCCTGGTCGTACTTACACCAATGAAAAATACTCAGGTTTTGAAAAATGTTGCAATTAAGATCACTTTCAGAATTGTGATGGATGTATTTATTAATTTGTACTTGCATTACAGAAGTGGTTGAAGAACACAGTGATAGGCAAGGTAAAAACACTTCTGAAACACAGACATCCTCTAATGTTTTTGTAATATGAAAAGGAAAGGGAAAAGGATTTGACTGATGTGAGGATTATTATTTCGAGCACAGATAAATGAAGTGTCGTTCTGAGAGTCATGAAGGAGAACTGTGCCAGAATTAGAAATGCAACAGGTCTCCCGAGTCCCAACCCTGGGTTTCACCCATGAAATAATCTACACCTTTCCATATGCTTTCACCCTTCACTGTCTTTCAAAGGGTTTACACTTTAAAGTTCTCAATCATATTCCAAACCGCTGGAATACATTATGGGTAAAATAAAGTTACAGAAGTAACCTTATCAACCTGACAGGCCATCTGTCAGAACTTACCACACAAATAAAAGTAAATCCCACAAACAAATGACTGGTTTAATTCCATCAGCCAGTGTTTTGTATTCAACCAGACACTCAATGTTTTCTTTATACACCTTGTTTCACACAGCTGTGCTGCTCCCATCAATACTAAGAGTGGGTATTCCCTGCAGAGCAAAACAGGTCCAAGATTGACCCCAAAATATGGTATTAGGTACTTGGGCAATGAACTGATTTTTTTTCAGTTTAAGTCCATCTAGCAACCGAGGCACTTCCTGAAAGAAGAGTGTAAGTGAAGTTCTTGGCTACTATTTGTTCTAGTTAAACAACCTCAGATCTGCATGAACAAACAGTGATAATAGTGCTTTCCGACTCTCATAAATTAGCTCCCAGCTCTAATAAGTTGCTAAGGGTTTTGTAAAGGTCACCATGAGTTTATGAGCTTACAGTAAACGCAGGTAAAATGACAAAAATGTCTCCCAGAGATTTTCAACACACAGTGGTGACAGGAGAATCCAAATCTCCCATGAACTTCCCTTTCACCTATCCGCTCTACTCTTTGCATGATGCTTTAAAATCAGCTTCATTTTAATTTGCTAATGCACTAAAAGAGACTCCAAATTTATTTAATGGGCATTAGAAGGACTGTGGGATCTGCTGGACTGTGCCTTACATAGGGCAGGACACTTCTCAGAGCATCTATGTATTACCCTTATGTAGCCTTTATGAATTGGTGCTTCATATGTTGTAGATCTCAGTTAGACAATGCTTATCATTAAGCAATCATCTTTATCAGCAGGCAAGACAATCCTTTAATGTAAAAACCTGGGTTGTTCACGGCCAGTCAGATGTCACAGAATAAAAGGAACATGAAACCGTAGTCTAGTCCAAGCAGTTATAATCTCAGGTTGGGCTCCCAATATATCTCATAAATAAGAATTTAGAAGTTTTCTGTTCCAAATTCACTGTTTCCAAAGAATATTTTTAAAAGCAAATCTTTTAACAGTAATGCTAATAATATATATTCTCAATATTAAATTTGTTTTAAACAAGGTTTTCTTAGTTATTGGTTTGGAAAACCTCCCAATTCTTACAGCAAGTTGATTTTGCTTGAGCTGACAGTAACATTTAATTCAGTACAGTCTGGGGTAAACAATATTACAGAAATGAAAGATTACTGTTTGAGCTAAATGTCTAAGACTTCAAAGTGGTAGCTGCCGGAGATTCATCAATTTCTCACTAGCCACTAAACAACCAAGAGGAATACCAACCTTTTCTATCATAACCTTTGAAGCTGAAAAATCACATCTAAACTGTTAAATTTACTATGGGAGTGTTCATACAAGGTATTTGATACCATTCACTGAATTTAAAGCCAGAAGAGATCATTAGAGAAATGAATGTAGTTTTCTGTGTAATAAATAAGAAATATTTGTATCTGATTACCCTTGCAAAGATCCTAATAACTTGTATTTCTCTGCCCTTTTGGAAGCCTTCATGACATGAATACAGGAGCATCAGCTAGGAAGGTGCTGTAGAATTGTTTTGCTGGAAGCAGCTATCACCACAGACATTTCAGGAGACTTCATAACTAGGAACTTCATTATTAGAAGACCACAGAAAAAAACCAGAGACCTTTCAAAATTTAGTGTCTGTGAAACAGAACTTTTGTTGTTCCCTTGTATAATTATGGACAGCTTTGAGAAATCTGGCATCAGCTATTTACTTATTTTTAAAGAGGAAGTGCGTAACAATTACTTATCATTTGGAGTAAAGAATAAAGAAACAGAATGCCATAATAACAGAAAAAAAGATCGGAACAATAGTTGGTGAACATATTTTCCCACTGTTTAGAAAAAATGGAAGAAATACAAAATTAAGGAAAAAATCATCCTGATAGAAGAACTAGAAGATTGTAAGATATAAAGTGAGAGAGGAAGTAAGCTAGATTTATGGAGTCTGGAAGAGCTAAAGCTCAGGGGCAACATGATCTCAGTCCACAAATATCTTCGAGGTAAGGATATAAATCAAAGGAGCGAATTATTCAGTCTCAGGCTATGAGTACTGGAAGAAAAGGCCTGGAGCTAAAAAGGGAGAACTTTAGGTAAGTTTTTTTATATGTAGGAGGAGATAAAACAGTGAGCAGACTGAAAAAGTGAGATTCAAGGTAGTGCCCCTGAAGTGGGGTGTTCACACCAATAGGTATGTTTCACTTGTGCATTTTCATCTTATGATTTCCTGCTACTACAGGAACCGCAGCTGCCCTTGATTTCTTTTGATCTCCTCTCTGGCAGCATTTAAGTTCTGAGTCTTCAGCATACTGTGATACTGGTTTTAAGATTGTCTTAGGTTGTATGGGAAGGGAAAGATATTTGATGGCCTGAGATAAGTGTATATCTATGACGTATAATGGGGAAGGTAGAAGAAGCATTTTTATAGCTCTTTCTGGAGGAGTTACATAGATACCAACTTATGTGGATGATGAGAGTGCTCTTTTCCATAGCAACTTCCAAATATCACATCTATCCTTGTTCCCAATGCAGACACTTCATGTAACAGACACTTCATTTTCCTTCCTAAGCTTCATATCTTGCTTCACTTCAATGTCTTTAAAAATACACCTACCTTATTCATATGGCTTCAAACACCTTCTCTGTCTGTTATTCCTGCTATTTCTATGACCCTACCTTTATTCTAAGCCTTGATCGTGACCACAGTTCTGCAAGAACATCTGAAAACACCTTCAAAAACTGTGAATTATGAAGGAACTTCCAAAGCTTTTTCTTCCCCTCCTTCACCTTTTATAGCACTATTTAAAGCATCAGATAAGGTTTATCTCGCCTTGGAAATAGTTATTTCCAAAGACATGCCAGTCCTCTGACAGCTGATACATGGCTATAAAGGAAAAATGTAGCACACCCTGGGAATTACTATATTCAAATGATAAAAATACTAAGGGCTGGATGGTGGGTCTGTTTAATAAACTTACTCAAAAATCTCTACTTATTAGAGATTTATGGCACTTCTAAACAATCAGAAGCCTACCTGCATGTTGCTTTTAGTGAAGAATGTAGCACTCCTTTCTAAGAAGCTGATGGCAACTTGTAATCTTTTCTTAGACTGCGGGGGAAGAAGTAAGTTTCAGACCTGTGAGATCATCAGCAAAGTAATCCCTTGGAACCTGAATCTTGTTTCCTTTCATGATTGCGCTAAGACAAAACAGTAGAGTGCATCCCTCTTTTGAAGGAGGTTCTTTGAAAACTAGACTTTACTGATAACCAATGAATACAAACCGTATTTATAGGACAGAGGACTTCATCTCTTTGCCTAATTAAAACAATTTAAGCACCGTACTATGATTCAAAAATGCTAATTCATATCTCTGAATATGTTAAAAAACAGTGAGAGCCATATTCATTTATAGATAATAGAATCAAGCCACTGCTGACTTGCCACTAACACTGGAAATATGGAAGACTACCAGAATCATGATTACAGAATTAAGAAGTTGACAAGAAGTTGACAGCAGAGCTGATCACTACAGGGGGAAAAGTAGGTGCGCACTCTTCAACTATATGAGACTGCTGGAAGAAAAAAAAACAACTGATCGGTTTCCTTGTTCACAATGGATATAACAAGTAGTATGATGCTTATAGTTTTGAAATAGAGATTTAAGTCAGACCTCAGGAAAAAGCTTTCTAAAGACAAGCATAGTTAAGTACTGCAATAGATTTATTGGGGAGATTACTAAAACAGCATCATTTGAGTCTTTCAACAGCAGTTTAGACAAACTCTAGTTAAGAATGTTTAGATAGTCAATCCTGCCCTAAGGCAAGGGAAACTCATATTTGATTCTGCCAAGAAACAGAAGGATGGGCCAGACAATCTCTTGACATCTCTTTCAAGGAATTTACTATGATAAGGTTTAATGAATGAAAGTTGTAGCTAATCTCATTTAGGTGACAGATAAAGTCTGTATTTTTAATAGGTAAGATAATTTAATAGTGAAAAATTGAAAAACGTGATCAGTGCTCTGGTGGATTCTCCATCCATTTTAAACAATTTTTAAAGTAAGACTGAACAAAGAAATGTAGAATAACAGACACTTCTGTTGTAGCTAATTGCCTAGACAAAGGAATTATTTCAGAAGTCCTATTGCCTGCGTTACGCAGGATGTCACAATGGTTCTAACTGGTT
>NW_010243153.1:0-5484 GCF_000690775.1 Eurypyga helias | reverse complement strand
TAAAGAGGCTTCACTCACATGACTTCATTGTTTTCCAATACTATTCATATATTTTACCCTTCCCTTAAAGAGGCTTCACTCACATGACTTTTCATTGTTTTCCAATACTATTAATATATTTTACCCTTCCCAACCCCAATTCCATTTCAGGACATGTTTTTGTAATGCTATTCTCAACCTTTTACTATCTCCATCAGGAGCTGGAAACTCACAGAATGGGTAAATGTAAAATACAAATGAATGTGTAGCTGGTGGAAGTACGACACCCTCTATAATCCACACTGGCCAGTTGTTTCTGCCAACTAGGGGGGTGGAGGGGAGAGAAGAATGAATATGGAAAGCCACGTTCAAATCCCTTAGAACATTTCCTCTAAAACACAATCTATTTCTCCATCAGCAGTCAGACTGACCTCCCAGAAACACATCTATTTCTTATTCCTCCGTCACCAAATGAGAGTGAAAACAAGAGATGCAACAGACAATGAACATTTCTCAGGCAGGCAGGAGGGAACAGGTGTTTTCTGCTCTGCTCCATCCCCATGTCCCACCCTGTACCTTTACAACGCAACACCTGCTTGTGAACTGGGCACAGTTACAACTGTCACACTCATGCTCTGCGATACAGGTAGTAATTTACTGATGAGCTGGTTCAAGCACTAAGGTGTTGCAGAGAAGAGGCTGAGACAGGCTCTGCAGGTGATGCCAGCAGTGACGTTTTGCTACGCCTTCTCCTCAGTTTGATGCACTTGTCACTGCACCTGGCTCAAACGCATGAACAGCAGTTACTGCTTCTGACACCCTTAGTGCCCACTGGAGAGTGCCGGATCAGGTGCAACCATGGAGTAGTGATTCGTGATCACGCTTTTGTGTTACTGGGTAACACTTATCAGATATGTAAATGATCATCTGCTTCATTACATGCAAAGTTTTGTTTTCCACTAATAAAAAACAGAAAACAAGGGGGCTGAAACAGTGGTGAAAGGAGGGGAGTAGCAGGGAGATTCCCAGCAGGAGTCACGTCCCATGAGAGCCCACCACAGGTCTGCACTGGGTGATGGCACCAGACTACAGCGTTAACACCAGAAAGGAGCATGACGGCCGCAAGGACCTGGAAAACACAGACACAGCAGCTACACGAGACGTTACACAGCTAAAAGCAAAAGGCAGGCTGGAGAATTGCAAATGCAAAGCCTGTAGCTACACAATGGTGAAGGCACCTATGGAACCACACAAAATCCTTCAACTGTCCCTGTTGGTATTGCTGTCTGTATGACTGCCAGATACTGCTCACACCGCAGAGGCCTTTTCACCAGAGTGCCACCAGAGCAGAAATACTCTCCTCCTCCTCAGCTTGTATTATCTTAGCTTAAAGATTTTTAAGTCACATTTGCCCTTCTTCTGTACTTCACCCTCAGACTGAATGACTAGTCACATCCTAAAAATGGAGATAATAACAAAAAAACATGTATGAAACTACTGTTCCAAGACACCCGTTTTTTCCCCATGTACTAGCAGATAATCTAGTGAACTTAATACCACAAAAACCTTTTAAAGCTTTGAAGAACTAAACTCATTATCATTTGGTACCCTGACTTTGAGATCACTATAGAGAAGCTCAAGTTCTATTCACAATAATGGCAACTAATCACAGATAAATCTGCATCGAACCACTGGTATTTGGCTTTCTAACTTTATCTGCATCAACTGTGGTCTCTTTGTCAAACCCTTCTTGGGTAAATTGTGCTTCTGAACAATTCTGTAGTCAAGATTTGTGCGTCACATCTCTTACACACCAGCAAACCCATTCTGGGATGAATTAGCTCTTCTCCAAGATGTTCTATTGCTGCACATTTCCATAATCTATTAAAGATGCCTATTAAAAAAAAAATAAGCAGCAATAGCTCATGGTATAATCCATGAGTCTTCTCCATGTACAAATACATGCAACAATAGCTGCAAGTCAGGGATGCAAGTACACTATGTATTTTTCATTTAAACTCAGTAATTCTTTAGAAGCCTTATTACATCAAAATAAAAGTGTTAGTATCATTTATACCCTTCTGAGAAATATATTACCTTATATATCAAGAAAATTAATAGAGCCAAGAACATTGTTTTCTTGTTCTTTCTAAATAGTACACAACCTTTTTATTGGCACAGTGAATTGTCCCCGATTGAAAGTGATGATTCCATCAGAGCTAAACACTTAAATCTTTATTTAACAGCAGAGCAAGCCCTGAAGAAACAATATTCCCATGTGTCGAAGTAGTATATTTTTGAAAATACAACCTTCTGCAGAAACAGATTTCAATTACATTTCTTAATGCTTAAAATACAGTGACCTCATTGACTTATTTTTCCATCTAGTTTATACCTATGGAATATATAACAGTTTCAATAGAAATGCAGCCGGCCATATCCAACAAAACCAATATTTACTTGAGAAATCAAATGCTACGTTGTAAATCACTGCATAAATTGACTTTCTACACTCACAAATGTCACTAGCGCCAATCATGCCAGAGCAATGACATGTTACTATGGAAACTAATGTATAAATGATATTTTAGAATAATTAAAGTGTGCATTTACTTCAGCATTACAGTGTTTAATAGAGCTATGTAGAAAACAAACCATCTTGCACAAAGGCATTCACCATCCCAGAATTGACTCCTGAACCCCATGGAACTGAAAAAGAATGCATCTTCCTGTCAATGGAATACTTGCTGGTTTATCTAACAACACTTGTCCTCTTTGAGAGGAACCATTATCTGTGGTTTGTATCTCCGCCAGGCACCAAACTAAATGTAGAAATCTCAAGCTGCGTACTCAGCCGTTATTTCTCAGGGAGACAAGGGCAAAGCAGACTTCAAGGAAGAAGAGACAATCATTTTAGATGCTCTGAATATTAGCAATGGAAAATATTTCTAGGGTGGATGGAGATCTAGATACGTCTTCCTGACCTTCTGTGTCTTCACAGAATTCAGCAACGTAACTAATCATTTCCCTCACATGTTAACACAGTGATAAGCAAATGAAAAAAAAAAACCAGCATCTCAGTCCCAAAAGACGAAATCCTTTGTTCTGCAGAGCATATCCGTGTATCAGTAGAGGGATCAGTGAAAGGGATGGAGTTAATTGCTTTGTGAGTCCAATGCACTGTTAATAGAAATCTCTTCTGAATAAATAATGTGGAAATAGGAGTATTAAATAGTTCATGATTTTCTAATTTACCTTAATTTGCACTCATTTTGCCAGAGCTGTATTTACCTTAATTTGCACTCATTTTGAATTGCCAGAGCTGCAAGTGTTCTGCTTCTCAGCTAACAGGAGTGCAGAAAACCCTCCCTCACCCTGGAGACACAAGGCAGGAGAGGGCCGGCACGGACAAGCTCCCGGCCTCTGGGGATAAACATGCCCCGATGTGACGGCGTGCACGCGCCTGCCGTGTTCCTCAGGTTTCCACCTGCAGGGGTACACCTGACGTCAAGCATTCATGAAGATGTGAGCAAGGGTCTCCCACAGCTCAGGGGGGCAAAACCCTCAGCCTGATGGACTCCCAGATCCCGCTGCAGGACTGAGTGGGCACTGCCTGACTTCTCTCCTCACAGCTTGTTCTGGGGGGAACGGTGAAAGGGAACATGCGGTGGCATTGCCTCTCGTAAAAAACACCTCTACTGAGACTTCGTTCTCCATTTTTTAGGCAGTGCCATATCTCTTCTTCCAAGAGACAAACATCGTCAATGCCTCCCCTTCTCCTCTCCACTTCTTGTAACAAAATTATAAATTTTTACAGTCAAATCAAAAGGGTCTGCATCTACTAAAAGATGAAAGGAATTCAAAATATTTTACAATTCAGATTTATTCTTACTTTTAGGAAGGAGAACCCATGGTGTGAACTGGTCATCTGAAAACTGCACAAACTGAAATTCGGGATTGCCTGGTGCTGTCCCCACCTCTGTCTTCCTGGCTCACAGTGAGAACTCGCGACAAAATACTAGCTTTTTAAACTTTGCTTCTCCTTACTATTACTTACATGCTTATAATTGTCATCTTCTAAACCATAATTAATTATGTGTCTGTAACATTTGAACTCCCCCACTGAAAGGTGCTATATAAGTGTTATTTAACCTTGAGTTCATTATCACTATTAAGTCTTACCACCAGAAGAACTGACTAATCTTATTCGTACTAACTTATCATCTACATATTAATCATTCAGTAGGTTAGAAACATTATTAATACCAAATCTCTTTTTTTAGCTTTATTGAAGAGCTCGCTTGGGGTAAAATTACGGGGGGGGGAAGAGAAAATTCCATCTCTTCAAGGGCAGTGGAGGTCATTAATTCCCCCACCTCCCATCTGCCCAGGACCAACTCAAGAACACGCACTGACTTTGAAGCAGTACGTAGTGCCGTTCCAGACAGCTGTGTGTCATGAGAGCTGCTGGTTTAGAACACATTTCAGTGACAGAGAATCACTATTTGACACTAATCTGTAATTTCTCACTGCTGGGAATTTATCTGAGAAAGACAATGTATCAAAACATCTTTTTTAGCTAAAACTGAGTAAAGTTTTCAGCAGTAATAAAAGAAAACAGCAGTTTTTTGCTATTCCAAACACAGTACTACTCCATTGGTGAGAATGAACTTTGAAAATTAAGCTTCCAGAAAGCAATGGAAAATGTTCTTTAAGGGAAAACCTAGCAGGACTTTCTTCTTCATAGTGTCTTGGGGTCTGCACAATGTCACATTTTAACTGTTAAATATTGAATTTTCTTAATTGTCTTTCTCCCCATATAAATTGACTATGGAAACTTCATTAAGAGATGGACTGAGATTTTTCTTAATTAGTTAAAATTCTGTTTCACTATATTGCTATATTTAATCATGAAGGCTAAATTTATATAGAACAATTCTTCAGAGGCAGTCATTTCATAATGTGAGCACAGTAAAAATCCAGATTAAAAAAAAATTGCTATGGAAACCCTTTTTTCCCCTCCTTCATGTAAATAAATAACCACAATCATCAAAAATTCCAGGTGTGTACACAGATTCTTACAGTATCACCTCAGGCACAGACAACTGCCTGTATTAGTTTGTGTGGCCTTGGCTCTCTCCAGCAGAATTGCATAGCTCTGTGACTATATAAACACAAACAAAAACTCCTACATCCCTCATCATTCCACCCCCAAACCAAAACCAATGCACTACAAGAGAATACAGTATTTTACTTCTTTTCTTTTTGAGGACTAATGAACAACCTACATGTGACAGACCATACATCTCTTGAAGTATTACTGGTAGGTGCAGTATTACAGCAATTAGTATGTTATTAGTATCTACATAAAACAGAAGTAAGCCGGTATAGATACAAAAGGAGACTTCTAATCTTAGAAAAGTATGGGAAATTGTATACAAAAATAAAATAAAAACTCTAACAGACATATAAGATAAGAAAAGTAGTAAGATAAATTGAGAAATA
>NW_010243152.1:0-752 GCF_000690775.1 Eurypyga helias | reverse complement strand
GGTCAGGCAGCTGGACTAGGTGATCGTTGTAGATCCCTTACTACTGAACCATTCCATTCCATTCATTGCATGTCCTGCTTGTGAGTCTCAGCCACCATTCTGTGCAAGGCAAGTCGTCTGTTGAAAGGCAGGTACTTTGAACTAAACCAGAGCATCTCATTGACTGTGCTGAACTTTGGTTCGAGCCTTTAGAGTCTTTGCCTGTAAAGATCAGATAGCAAATCTGATCACACACATAGTTCCTAGTGCTTTATTGCAAACTGCGTGGATGAGTTTTCCGTATTCAAATATACATGATTTGGGGTAGACTTTATGAAGACAGAGAGGGCCAATCCATACATTTCTGACAAATGCATCAGGAGTTTGAATGGATAGATAAAAATTGCATGTTTCTCAAGAAAGCCCTTGGCATCAACTTATATGTGTAATTATACTAAGCATTACTCCTAGTGCTTAATTTGTTATTTACATTATTGAGGTGTAAATCATTTCACTGGCAGAAAGCCAAGACTGGAAAATACAGGTTATCATCAGAGCAGGAAAAAGAAAAAAGAAGAAGTGTGAATGCCGAAAGGAATAGCTGTGAGGTTTGTGCATGGGGCAGCCAGCAGTGAGGTCTGAAGCTTTCTGGTTTTAAGAGTACAGAGCACAAAGAGTAGATCTGCCAGCATAAATGGACCTGCAGGAGGACTGATAGCCACCATCAGAAACACAGGAGATTATGGCTAATGGTTAACCTCGTGCAGCCACTC
>NW_010243151.1:1042-33682 GCF_000690775.1 Eurypyga helias | reverse complement strand
CAGAGGCGCCGTGGGGTGCGGGGAGGGGGCTGCCTGCCGGGAGCGGGGAGCCCACACCCGTGGAAAAGTATCACTGGGGATGGGCGGGGGTAGGGGGCTGCAGGTGCCACCTGGGAGCGGGAGAAGTTCAAGTCGAGTGAGGCAGGAGCTAGCAGAGGGGCCCAGAGGCTCCGGGAGGGGCTGTGTATGTAATTCGTGGGGTTTTCTCTTTATTTATACATCTCAGACTAGCTTTCTGTGCTGCATGCCCTCTGCAATTTTGTTTTCCCTTCCATTCTGCCATGAGAGCTGTAAATATTGACATGAAAGTCTTTCACCTGCTGCTGCAGCAGTGTATCGTTGATGAATAGTGAATGCGAAGAGCACTTGCGCTGTGTAGGTTTGCCAGTTGGCCTTTGGCGTGGAGAGCAGCCTTGGGGCTGCTTGCAGCCAAGATGCCCTTCAAATGTGTCTAATTTACTTAGATTTGAGGCATGATGCACTTAAGCTGTAGTTTCCTTCTTTTTTCGTTTGTTCATATTTCTGTTTTGGCCAGAAACATTGAAATCTAGAAATGAAAACAAACCGGTGTTAGCTGAATCGAATGTAAATTTCAGGTGCCCCACACTGTTTCTTTTCCCTACGGATATCATTTAAATGACTGGCAACACTTACTAGAAGTTTGCTTTGGATTAGTGCTTCCAGTGGTCCAGAATTAAATCTCGGCTCATAAAGAAGCAGGAATTCTATTAAACCTTCAGAACATATGCCCGAAATGAAATCGAGGAAACCCTAGTTGCGAATTTGAATTTTTAATGGAGCTTCAAAAACAGTTGTTTGGCTTCTGTTTTTTGATCTTGTAGAACTTGTTTCTCTTGAGACTTTTTGACCCTTTTGCTAGTAGTCTCCAAGTTTCGCAGATTTATAGAGTCTCAGCTCAGTGAAGTGGGAAAACGCTATGGATACCTAAAAAGGCGAGGTAGCAATTAGTAATAAACTACCCTCCTTGGTGTGTGGTTGGCCAGA
This sequence comes from Eurypyga helias, assembly GCF_000690775.1. NCBI lineage: Eukaryota > Metazoa > Chordata > Aves > Eurypygiformes > Eurypygidae > Eurypyga > Eurypyga helias. Next base: position 32,677 of record NW_010243151.1, on the reverse strand, counting down.
GGAGTGTCCCAGATCCTGTCGTGCTGTGTTTGGCCCAGGTTGGTAATTACAACCTGCCTCTAGATAGCGAGTTTCATGTCCTGAAAAGTTTCTGCGGGAACGTTTTTGTCTCCTGCCAGACGGCATTGTAAACATGCTACACTGACGTCTCACGTGCTGCTTTTTCCACTCCCTGTGCAAAGATTCCCATCCAAGGGCTAGGTCCAGACATTTGAGATCTTCCATAAGATTGGGCTTGGGACCTGGGGGAATCCGTGTGCGTCTTGCAGCTGGCTGTGTCCCACTCCTGACACCGGTGAGCGTGAGAGCGAGCTGCTCTCGCAGGAGGTGCATCTGTTAGGAGCATCCGATAAAGGGAGGAATTATCAAGGTCAGGCTGTGCTGAGGACTAAAAGCTAAACCGAGTTCCTCAATGTTTTATTAAACTGCCTCTTGTATGCAGAATGCTTGTAAAAAGTGCAGCGAAAGACGTGGCTCCCTCTGCACCCTCTGAACTTTTTAGGGTGTATTTGCTTACAGGGTTTTGTTTAACACATCTAAGGCTTTTGCTTTAGCACCCGTCTATCTAGAATGTGACTCTGACTCCAAATATGCTGATACAGTACAGCTTTGGTCGGATTTGGTGGGGTCTTTTGGTGTCCGTGGAGGTGCCCAGGTTGTTTTGATACAGGAGGTATCAGTTGCAAGTATCAGCTTGGCCCTCCCAGGAAGCGTCTTGTTGTTTCTGCCTTTTAGCACTCCAAAAATGCTTAGGAGCTGCAGTAAAGGCATCGGTACAATTAGCTACGGAGAGGTAGCAGATCAGCTCGTGCATCCTCTCAACTAATGCTGAATCATTCGCAGTGTATTATCTTGTTCATCCAGGCGTGTGATGTGCTTCGTGTACCTCTTCCTTACTAGGTGGCTTGCAGTTTGGGCTGAGGTGGGCTTTCCTATTAATTACTGGCTTTTTCCCCAAGGGTTTCCCCAGCACCATCATAGGTAAATACTCAACGTGTCACATGCCTGCAAGAGATATTTATCTCTCCAGCTTTTGGCAGTTTTGTTTCTGATACGGATTTGTGGTAGGTTTCATTTCACGTTGAAAAGCAGCCCTGTAGGTGGTAGTATTTTTGTGCTTCCCTAGAAGATAATGTTTTTTTCACTTTGGTACCTAATTTTTGGCATTGACTTTGAGCAGCTCTCTTGAATCACCAGACAGACCTGGCGATTTGTTTTTTATGTCTAACTAATAGAAGGATGTCATGTGGAGACTTAATCCGATGATAATATTACAAATGACATTAACTTGCTTTAAAGTATCTATATTTGATACTTTGAAAGACAAACTGGACTCTGGTGTTTTTTTTTTTTCTGTGTGCTCAGGTCTGTGACTCTTTGATGTCAGTAAAAGAAGGCCACTTTCCTGCTGGCTGGTATTGGCTTGATTACTTGCCAATGAAGCAACATTGCATTTACCCAGTACCTGCTACCAGCTTCCTCGTTGTCTGTGGTCAGCTACAATACGTATAATCTAATACTTTATCAATTTATTTAACTTCATTTGCCTTCTCAGTTTGCCTCTACATTTTCAGAAGGCCTAATTTATTTCTGAAACAAAATTGCTGTGTATTAGCTTTATGCCATAGTCAGCAACTGCTCACCAGGGAAGACTTTTTGCTGGTGAACGAGTATTTTCTGTTGTGTATTTTGTTTGTCATCTTTCAAAGGGTTGTGTGTTTGTTTTTTTTTTTAATGAAAGCCAGTTCACAGATTTAAAATATGATCTTGTAAATTATATAGTCCAGTGTTCTGCATCTATACCGAGGATTTTACTAGGGTGAAGCTCATCTCAGTTCACCTCAGCCCCTTTTCATGTTTCTACAAAGAGTGTAGGTTTATCTGTAGTGTTGTACAGCACAGTGTGTGAGAGACTGATGCACAAGCTATGAGAGGTGAATGGGCCTGTTAGCTTAAAAAAAAAAAACAACCCTTCCCAAACCCCTTGTTTTACAGAGCTCTGTTTTTATGCCTTTGAGAATGTGGGATTTCTCCTGTCATAACCATTTTCAGAAGTACTAGGAATGAGGTGCTCAATAAGTAACTTTCATATTTGAGTAGTGTTTAAAACTGTAGATACAGTATTTAAAGCATGAGTGCAATAGGCTCAACTGAGACTTTGATTAAATGTCATATAAAGTAAACTACATATGCCTGCGAAGAATAGTAGATATTTTTTCAAAGTAGCTTCAAATGGTTCTGTTAAGTGTACGAATGTTCTGATGATTATCTTTTTAATTAAAATGAGAAATCTTTGTTTAAAGTGGCATTCTTTTTTACGGCCTGTTACAGTCTCTGTAACAATCATTTCTTAAGTCTGAACGTTTTTAATTCCAGGAATCCATTTATATAAAACTATGTTTAGACTTAATTAAGGAATGATTCTTACAAAGCTTGTAAATAGCCAGGAAAAAAGGGACAGAAAATAAAACTGACATTCACACTTAACAGAATGATTGTTACAAGGTATGTAATATGCTATAAAAATACAATAAAGCCCCTTTTATAAGAGTTCATATTTTTTGTTCCTCATTTTGAAAGGTATTTAAGAAAAATATCAAAGCTCTATGAAGCAACATCTGTTTTCTTGAATGGACTAGTGACAACTTCAGTTGGGTTTAATTAGCAGTGCTTGGAGCTGTACCTGACCAGTTTGGGATCCTGCGTGCGGTGGTTTGGGAGGCAGTGGGTTGATGTTTAATGAAGTTTCACTTTCTCACTTTTTCTGAATGAATCAATTTGCAGTAATCCATTTAACTTCCTGGCTTGTGAATAGGAAGACATTGATACTGGTGTTCTTCATGAGTATGGTTTTTTCCATTTCACCCCCCAAATTAGCATTTTCCTTCTCTTTCTGGATGCCATGATTCTAGGAGTTCCTGAGGGCCTTGCAGTTTCACAGGAGAACCAAAACCTTTTCGTTGTCATTTAAGATGCATCTGAGTTTGGGTGTGCTTTTTTTGCAGAGGGGACAGAGAAAACCATGTAGTTCCATAATTTTTATATTATGTTTGTAGAAGCTTCCACATAACTGGCAGGTTAATACAGTAAGGAATAGTAAGCGTAGTTGGAGGCTGAAGGATGATGGACTTGGAATCTCCTTTTTTTTTTCCCTTTCTCTCAATATTTGCATGTGTGTCTATGTATGGAACACGGACAAAAGCTTATACTTTTAACAGGGCTTCTGTTTGCACTGAACCTGTGTGATTTATGGCGTCAGTAAGAATGGGATTTTTAAGAACTAGCACTTGTTAGCTATTGTTATAAAACATTGCTTTGAGAACCTTACAGACTTCCTAATGTATGTGTGTCCTGGTCATTGTGGCAGAGAATCCTGGATATCCAGAGCAAGGGTGACGTGAAAGCAATGGAAATAATTTTGTAAACCAGCTGGGACAGCAGAGTTTAGCCTCCTAAATGTGGAGTTGCAAATCCTACTTGAATATTCAATGTATGCGTGGTCATTTTTTTCCAGTAGAACTGAAATAACATCCTCTTAGTTTGAGGATTTGTAGGGACTAGTGTATTGTAAAGAAAATGTTGATTTGTTTTCTTCTACACTAAACTCTTTGAGCCATTGTTTTTGCTATGCTTGGTGCGGGCCTTTGGTACTTCAGGAACTTCACCCTCGCTTCTCTGGTAATGTTTCATTTCAGCCACTTTACTCCATTAAATGTATGCAATTAGAAAAACAAATGGCGAATTCGCTATCACATCACTGAAGTATTTCGTTTCGTAGACTTAAAAAGCAGAATTTGTTGCACCATGCTCTCCGCACTGTAATATATACTATAAACATCAGAGAGAATAGGCTGACCTTAATATTTGCTTCCCAGACTAAATCGCCGCCTTGCAGCAGTTATTTCCCACTGAATAAAAAGTTTAATTTCACGCCCTGATTAGTGCTAGTGTGTGCAGGTGGATATTTATTTTATGCGGCTAAACTAATCTGCCTTGGCAAATTATTTGCCAGTCAGCAGAGCTATAATTCCTCATGAGTATTTGGTACTAAATTATCATTCTCATTAGTAAGATAAAGCAGACTGGTCTAACCGCAAAGTTTGGTTGGGCAAAAGGTTTCCTACATAATCCTTGGAAGGTGAAAGACGTGCACAGTGGCCTCAATATTCTCAATATTCTGTAGTGGTTTGTGATAGGGAAAAGGGTGATGAAGTCTTCAGAGGAAGTAAACAGAATTATTCTGTAGCCGTGTAGTATCTCTAGAGGTATGGTGGGATTGGACAGTGTTCAGAGGGTGCCTCGTTAGGAGGTGCCTAATGAAGAAAAACCGAAATGGTGATCTTTGGAGCGTTTCCAGAGGCCAACTAAGCTCTGATCTCTGGGCCATAAATGAGATGAAAATAGAGTTACACCATTTTCTTGTTTATTTTCAGTGTTATCAGCTACTTAGGTGGGGGAAAGAATGGCTTGAGACTAGAAGTTAAATGGCAGAGGAAACTTCATGGTCTGGCCTTGTTTAAAATTCACTTCATGTTCTAAAAACACTTAAAGTGGGGATCAGAAAGCATTTCCTGACGTAGGAATATTGACTGGATGTGCTTGTCAAGTGAATGTGTCCATCCACTGTTTTGTTTGTTTTCTTTGGATTTTACTGTGCCTGTAGTTTGTATCATAAAACTTGTAATGAAAACTACGTATTTTCTGTTACAAGGAAAGTCATTTACACCTGGAAATTTTCAAGTTTCATTAAGAATTGACTGAAGGGATTCCAGTGACTTTTGTAGTTTGTATACATACATTGCTGGTCATGTTCCTTTTCTCAGTGGTTGCTGCAACAGTATTTAGGGTATAAATGATCAGAGCGTGTGAAAGACCAGCAAAACCAGCAAGCTGAGCAGCATGCTTTTTTGTATAAAAATTTTCATGCTAAATTCAACAACGCAGATGGAATAAGCTGTTTTCCCACTTCCTTGTCTGCTTACGTCGTGTCATCCGACATCCCTGTGTGCTGGTGAGATTTGTGTAATATTTAACCATTCTCAGTGGCAAACTTAGCTGGTGTTTCTAACGCTCAGTGTTGTCTTCAGTCTTCCTCATTTCCTCCTTCCTGCAATTCAGGAGATGCTCAACAAGGCGTATTATTTATATATCTTAAGTGATTTTGCACAGAAGGGCTGAATGCAGCGTGTGTTTAGCTGTGGTACTGTGCATTGCAGAGTCCAGTGGCTGCAGCTGAATAGTAATTGCTCAAAATACAATTAATAAGCAATCAAACATGAACCTGTTTTCTTGACAGGGTGCTGATTAGTGCTGAGAAAAACCTCTTGATCCCACAGAAACAGTCGAAAATAAACAGCCTGGGAGTTGCATTAAATATGCTTATTAAACAACAGGACATTCTAATGCCTCTTTATCTGAGGCCTTGAGGAACTCTGGTGTTGGACAAATACTACCCTGCCTTGCAGAAGGAGAAAGCCGAAGCTCAAAAATTTGCCTGGGGTCATAAACTGGAGGAATTTGTGTAGAGTCATATGATACACTGATAATGGAAGACAGAATAAAAAGAAACCAGTTCTTCTAGCAGCAGCCTGGTGCTTCTGACCATGTTTTGGTTAATTTTACAATTGGCTAGCCACCTGTTAAGAGAACACATTTTATCATTAAACAAAATTAATTTTAAAAATGGCTTGAAACTGTCTGATTTTAATGGGATCTGAATATTCTTAGTTTTAATCTGCCTCATGAGGCTTGTCTTTCTTCTGGGAAGTACATTGTTACATCATTAAAATATCATCCCCTACTGAGAGAGAAATCGGTCCCATTCACTAAATGGCAATGCTGAAACAATGACAAGTATTTCTAAAAACTGCATTAAAATTCATTTTTTTTTCTCTTTCCTCTGCAAGTTCCCTGGTTGCATTAACCAATGGGTGCTCAGCCTGCTTGTAGCTGTGTCTGCACAGCTGAATTTGTCAGCAGCGATGGCAGAAGGTTTGAGAAATAGCAATGAAGACTTGCAGTTTTTAAATGATTTCACTTTTCCAAAGTGATCTGGCTTGGAAAAAAACCGATTGATCATAGTTTTGTGCTCTCTAGCTGCTTCTAGTCCTCCTCTGTACTAAGAATTGAGAAACATCCAATTTAATTTTCCCTCCCCCCACTGCTGAAACAGGGTCTGTGCATTCATCTTGATGAGAGCAGCAGGAAGGAGAGAATGAGGAAGAATGGGAAAGCTCAGCAAGGGGTCTTTCCAGTCTTCTTGAGGGAAGGACAGAAGCGCATACAGTCTGTGAGGCAGAGCCATGCAACCTCTTGGCAGAATCCACTGGAGTAACCAGTTTGGACTAGCAGGAGCAAAGAGCCTTAGTGCTGGTTTAATTTCCTCCTTCCCATGGTATGATGGGAAAAGTTGCAGGGACGTACTATGGAGGAATGACGAAGTAGTTGGTAAGTGCAGTTGTATGTTAGCAGAACAGTAATAAGTGCTTCCTTCTTCTTCAGAAGCACCTGGAGTAAATCACATCTGAAGAAGATGCGGAAAGGGAGTTTGGGAGATACCAGCCAGTGCAGAGCTGTGGTGTGCTTTTTCCATCAGCTGGCTTTGTGCCTACCTCTGGATTCTCTCACTTTGTTTGTAGGAGCCCTTTCTCTTGATGTTTCCAGCTAAGGACATAGCTATTCTTACAGATTGTGAGGGTGGGTTGTTTTTTGTTTGTTTGGTTTTTTTCCCAAATAGAGGAGGATGGATTAAATACTTAGGTGATGGCTGTCTTTGCCTGGATGCAAGACAGGACTACACTGCATTGTGGCTAGAAAAGAAAATCTTAACCTTTACGGACTTGCCCATATAGGGATCAGAACAGTCTCTAGTTTCAGAAAAAAACAGTCTAGCATGAAAGTCCGTTGTACAAGATAGTCACTCTCCCTCTGTACACACATCATTTGTAATTTATTGTGAGAGTGGTGCAGAATGGAGCAGTGCTTATGTGGGAGTTGCTTTTAGTTTATGGATGGTTGGCCTCGAATTCTGTCTGTTAGGAAGGTGCTGGCAATTCTCCAGGGGATTGTTCATTGGGTCTACTCAATGCCCTTCTTACATGCCAAAACCCTCAACGGGATTGAGAAATGCAGCCAGCTATCATTCATCTCCTGCAAATTAGAAGAATGAGAAGTGAGTGTAGGCTCAAGAAACGATGGATCAATCTTGTTTTAGAAGATGGGTCTTGGAAGCATCTCAACAATTTTCTGATGAAATCCAGGTGATGTTAACACCCTCTTCAAATATGACAGAAGGAGTTTTCTGTTGCTAATGGGTTTGAAAGAAAAATCTACATTCCCTGTTCATTTTTTTGGTCATGTTTTTTCCTTATTTTTTTCCTGCTTTTTACTGTTATGACTCAGGTGAAGTGTGGTGCTCTTCTACTTTGTCACAGCTGTTTATAAACAAGCATAAATGTCCTGGAAGTTTTTTACTGACAGAAGATATTCCTATATAGCTGTATCTCACTGATCTTAAAACTTTAGGCAGAGGTAAGATGGTCAGAGCCCATCAGCAGGAGGAAACATCTGTACCTGGGATTGGAACAGGTCTTGTGGAGCGTGGGTTCAAGTCTGATGTTGGCAGACAGTGTAATGTCTAGTCCCTTTTACAAGCTACTCAAAGCAGTTCCTAAGTGCATAGAATTTTCTTTGCTGTGCTATTGTAGAGCTATTCCAAATTTAACTACTTTGAAAGCTTGAATCCTCATTCTTGTTTTCCAGCTTTGCTTAATTCATGGCTAATTCATTCTCGTTTGTTCTTGTGCCAATGTTGTCCTTGAGCTTAAATAGCTCTTTTTGCTCCCTTGTGTTCATCTGCATATATTTGTGGTGAGCAATCATATTCTCCTCTGAGATGGATCTGGTCAGGCTAAACAAGTGTGCGCTCCCCCCCTCCCCCCCTTATCTGACATAAGACATTTCCTATAACTCATGCTCAGCAGACGTTTTTAAATAGGTGCAGAATTTGGTTAATCTACTTGGAAGATGAACGACCAGAACTATACAGAATATTCCAGGATAAGTTTTATTTGTTCCTTGTACAAAACCAGTTATCTTGATTTCTCTATTCCAGGAATTTTTTACTTTCTGTGGTATCCTATAGTAGTATTCACCATCTTCATGTCTGTGTCTTATTGGTAAACCATCATTATCTAATGAGTAACATATCCCAGGGCCTCTTCTCCCCTTCTCAGTTACTGAGTCCCTAGTATATAATGGAAAGGATTTTACTTTTTAATTTCTGTACACTTTGTGTGGGTTCTGTTACCCAGGGCTCCAAGATGCTGTCTCCTGTGTATTTATGACGTCTCTTAACTTTGCCTTAAGACAAGTTCATTGGCACACTGGTAACTCTTAGTTTTTTTTAGCCATCAGTGAGGATATTTTAACATGAATTTCAAGATTAGTAATGTATTTCAACAAGGCCCAGTCTCTGTACAGCTTGATGGTTCCCTTTTCAAAATAACCTGTGATCCTCTGCCCTTTTTAGTTTCTTATCCTCCTTACAACTCTGGTATTAATCCTAATCCTCTCCATTTTAACTAGTAACTTCCTACATGTCATCTATCAAATGCTTAACTACTTCTAATTTGTCTGGACTTCAGTGATCTTCTTAAAGAAGAAGATTGGGTCAGTCTAGCACTAATTCTAATTTGTTCTAAATTGGGAATAGATTTACTTAGGCTTCACATGGTGACTGCTTCGTTTTGGCAAGAGTTACCAGTACTCAGCAGACACTCTGTCGTGGGAGGCAGGACATACTGTTTGTCTGGTTTGGTTTTTTACTTTTCAAAGGTTGGCCAGTCAATTCAGCAACATTTTAGACCCATTCTGGTTAGTCTTACAGATATCCCTGCTTCATTCTTGCATCTCAGTCCTCTGAGACAGCAGGCTGCTTTGGTGGTGCTTGTTTTAGAGGAGTTTCCCCTGGTTAAGCCAAGCAAAGGAGCATTTACATCTTGTGCCACTCTCAAGGAGTTGAGAACTGTCGTAGAGCTGAATGCTGCACAGGGCATTTAGGTCAGGAAAGGAAACTTAATGTTTATCTTGGTAGGTACTCAGGGCCGTTAGTTCTGGATTCACAGTTACGATGAGTGTAGGTCCCGCGTTGTAATTGTAGCACAGTGCTTTGTGAGGGAAATGAATTGGGATGGAATGGCTGTTCCACAGAAAGGAAGTTTTTTGGTTACGTTACTGAGCAGGAAAATGTTTGGCTTGAGTGCTGGAGTCTGCTCAGAAGATGAGCTCACAGAAAATGTGGTTGAGTGCTGGAGTTTGCTCTTGAAAGCATTTCCATTTCTTTAGGGGAAAAAGGGTATTCCTCCTACAAACTTATCCACTTAATGCGCAAACTGCAAATTTCCTTGCAGGATGGTTGGTGCAGACCTCAGGCCTATCTCTTCTGTGTGCTTTTAGTTTGCTACCAAAAATTCAGCGGGAGATCAGGAAGGTGTAAGTTAGCACTGCAGGTTCTTTTGCTGATTACTGAGATAGTAGTTTTCCAGACTTGTTAATTTTGTTCACCTTGGCTGTATTTTTATCTCGAGTACAGGATTTTCTAAACCTGGTGCTCTAAATCTCGGTGAAAAAATTAGGATCCAGGTGAGCTTTCTGACTTTTCTATGGGCTTACGAAAAAGCGACAAGATACTTCAGAGGCGTCAGCTTCATTTTACTGATCTCTAGATAAGCTCCGAGCTTCTGTTTTATATATAATGCCTGCACTATGAGTGCCACTGTTCCTGTTGGATACTTACCTGGCACAGGTTCAGCCAGTACCGTGAGAAATGTAGCTTCTCTTCACCACAGGTCTTGCAGTCTTGAAGGAGGCTGAACTTAGGGCTTGAATTTCAGACTCAAAATGCCAAGTGTGGGAAATCAAGCATGTTTTACTTACTGGCAGGAAGAAGATCTCTTTACCCAGCTAGAGTAAGGTGTTCACAGAGCTTGCTGTTAACTTTGTCCAAATATTAATGGAGTTCTGTCACAGATCTCAATTTGTTTTGGATACTGTAGCGTAGTATTCCTGGGAGCCCTTAAGAAGGTTTCCCGGTGTTTCATGTTACAAAAGTAGTTTTCTCTGGTAGCTGCTGCCTTTGCAGGATATGCAAACTTGTGCCTTTTTATCTGTCAAGGCATGTAAGTAGACATTCTCCAGGGGGAGTTGTTCTGGAGCAGATCCTGGTTGGTGTACTCCAAGCAGATTCACTAAAGGCCTAGAGTAGCCGTGAATCGATGAAGTTCGCAGGCAGTTGGAGCCTACTGTTCGAGAGGGCTGCGGTCTTCTGAAGGAGCTCGTATCAGACTTTGGGATCTGACAGTCACTGCTCGGTGTTCGTTCCTTCTGCAAAATCTCACAAAGAACACGCTTAAATATTGTCAGATGACAGTTTTAGATAGCTCCATGGGTTTTTTCCTAGTAATATTTATAAAGGGTTCTGAAACCCTGTGTTTTGGTTTTGTTGAATTAGAGCCCACAGATCTATCTGTGCTTTATCTTGAGTACTGCTTTGGACAGTGAAGTTGTCTGTTTGGGCCATGAAGTTGTATATCCTTTAGTGGGAAATCAATTTATTGCTGTAACGCATACAAACTCATTAACAAGTTCTGGGCCACAGGGGATGTTTTCCTTTGCTGTGGAAGTCATCTCAACTGGACAATCTTCAGTGCAACTGGCCATGCCCTCCCGTGTCAGTGACTGACAGATCTAATTCTGCCTTTGTAGCCGAGAGCCTCTTAGTTAATGGAATCATGAATATCGTTACTCAGAGGCAACCGTCAGAGTGTTAAAATGCATTATTCCTGTTCTTCACTTGGTATTTATCAAACAAGGTGTTATATCTAGCAAATGCAGTGTTATCGTCAAAATAAATACTGCGTGTAGATCATAACTTAAAAGGAATGAAAATACAAGTAGCTTCGCTGTTGCTTTGCAGTGACAAAGAGAGATGGGTTTAGCTTGTCCGTTTAAATCATATGTGATGGAAACCTGGAGTGAATGCCCTCGCTGAGGGAAAAGGAAGCATTATGGGTGTTATGATCAGATTCAAAGATCCTTAGTACATATATATTTTATATAGGTCTCAACTTCCTCTCCCCCATTTTTTTCTTACATGGAAGCAGCTGAAATGGAGAGGCAGCAGTACTGCCTTGCAAATACTGTAGTAGGTTTCCTTTTATAATTATCACTCTTGACATATTTATCCTTTCTTATGGAAGTGAAGATGCAGATATTTAAGAACCCTTCTTGCACAAAAAAGCCCAATTTCCGCTCAGTACTTAATTAGCACTTGTTTATGACACTGCATCTGATTTGATTTTCAAAACAAATTGCACAGTAAAGAGGCTGATATTTAAACTGTATAGTAACCACAGCTCCAGCTGTGACTCAAATATTGTAAGCCTTCAGGGGTTGTGTTTAGGCTTAGAAAATAGGAACTCAGGCCTGTAATTAAATGTCCTCTAAAAATCAGCCTTTGTAGGGAAGGGAAGAGGGTACCACTGAATTTTAAATTACTGACTTGTTCTCAGAAATCATTCTGTTGTTCTGGGCCTTGTGAGGGACTGCAGAAATCAAGTGGATTAAAAATGGGAGAATAGATTGCTAAAGGAAAAAAGTCAGGGGTTGCAGAAAAAAAGACGAGCAAAGTAAGCTATTCTGGCTCATGGGTTTATAGACAATTGCAATATATATTAATATAATATATGGGTAACACATAGATGATAAGTTCTGTGGGTACCAGAAAGACTAAAGAGAAAGTAGGCATTTCATACAGGGTGAAATTGCATTTCAGAACTGTGAACAAGTCGTTATGGAATAAGCCATCTGCGGTGATGGAAGGCTCATTTTTAAAGCAAGTCCTCAATAATAAATGTGAATGTCTTGGAAAAGGAAGTTGTCAGCATTGCACTACAAATTAGTCACTCACCTAGATAACAATGTGAAATATTCACAAAATAAGATGATAGAAGTTAGCGGTTACAGTACTTCCAGAGTTACTTTTTGAGGTGGCTCTTTCAAGAGAGGAAAATTACTGGAGCAGTCTGACTTCTAGTCATGGAAAATGCTGGAGCAGATGGGAAGAGTAAATGCTACGCTTATGAATGATGTCGAACCATGAGCATAAACGGTGTGTGCTCATGGAAATACAAAAATGAGTAGATCTTGCTGTGCAATTAATTGTATTGCTGATGGAATTGCCTTGAATGGATCATGATCATGGAAGATTTTAATGATTGATAAAATAGTACAGCTTTCAAACAAGGTAGTTGTCTGTGTCCCAGATCTCTTAAAGGCTGGGGGAAGAGGGGCAATTTTATTTAAATTATCAAGCATGTATGAGCTCCTCTTCTGTAATTTTGTAGTTGTAGGTCTACTGTCATTTGGACACTGAAATGTGGAAAGTTTTAACCAGATGTACTTATATAATTGCTTGTCTTTGCTTTGGGTCATTCATAATGTGCCTGGGAAAACACAGAAATATAAAATTTAGCAGATTGGCTGTGGAGTTCAGCCACTGGTGAGTCTCTGCCTTAAATACCTGGGAGAGCTCCAGAGGTTTTTAATTCAATTGTGCTTTTCTTTCAGTGCTTGCATCTGTTATGAAAAGGGGCTCACGTGTGCAAATATCCCACTTTCGTGGTGTAAGCAGCAGTATGAGGGTAATGACAAACCCCATACTGGTAAAATTTGCTTCTCTTCTGTGTAGTTTATTTTCCACTTAGATGAGAGTAGGCTTGGAGAATGTAGTGGGGACATAGTTCACTGAGGGGATTTTGCAAGCAGGGTGCTGAGGGTTGGGTGATGGGTCTTAAGTTTCTCCTATTTGTGTATTTAACTTGTCAGCATTGAAAAATAAATGGAGTTCACAGTAGCGGCTCATCTGTTGAAAATCCTGATTCCTTTTTTTGCTAATGCTCAAGGAAGTTTATTTTGAAGGCACAAAGAACTTGTGGTGTTAAGAGTGGTCTGAATAGAAATACAGTGTTATCTTTGATGTTGCAGACACTTCTGCATGAGAGTAATCCTGTTCATGGCAAGAGATCTACTAAGACACTTACATACTTGCAGGACCAGGGTCTTCCAATTAAATGGTTTAAATCAGTGTCTTAAATCGATTACTCAAACTGCTCTGGACTGATGGGCTTTACGAATGTTAAGCAGCCCACCGGTACTAAGAGAAACCTTCATTCATCCTTTAATTTGTAGGTTGGGTGATAGAAACAGAAAGAAATGAAGTCTTTTTCACTGACTTCTTGTATGAACCTGGGCAGATCCAAGACTAGTATTCAGGTCTTTTTACTCCTGACACCGTGATTTCAAAAGGTTGTTGTTTCTGCTTGTTTATGAAAGCTGCCTTTTTTTTTCCCCCCTCCTTGATAGATATACTGAGCGGTGCTTCTTGAAAAAGCAACTGAAACACTTGAGCCAGAAGTAAACTGTGGGTTTCTGTAGTGTTCTTGCTAGATACGTAGCACTCCATATAGTTTCTTCCATTTTAAAGGCACGTAGAAATGTCAGCAGCTCCACTCAGCAGACCTGTGAGGTGGGTTAAACGAGTGTTGTCCTCGTTTTACAGTAGTAGAGAGGCTAACCACCCACGGAGTTAGTGCTGAAGTGAGGATTAGGTCTCGGAGCATGATGCTTCTAGCCGTGTGAGAAGTCTCCTAAAGCATAGTTTGTTAATGTGTTAAGCATTGCAAGTCCAAACTCAGCAGGTGAACGCAGTAACCGGATATACTTGACTTTAATTTATCAGCACAATGGTGGTTATTAAAATTAATGTTTAACTGAGATTACCGGCTAGGACACCAGGGCATAATCTTACTACTGCTTTGAAAGATTTAGGAGGATTTCAATTCAGACTGGAGAGAAGGAAAAATAACTAATGTTCAAAATATATTGTAAAATTCTGTGTGTGTACTTTTTCTTGAGAGGTAAGGTTTTAGTCCGTTCTAGTTCTTGCTTTAATTTCAAATTCCAAGGCTGGACTACCTGCCCACCACAGCTGGGAAGGTTTGTCCTTCAGTGGTGACATGTTCTGCCTCTCCAACCAATTGTATTTGTTAGTGCTACAGAGTGGACAGAGTTCGTACCAACTAAATGGTGTGCTGACACAGGAACAGACGGGGTTAAACTCCCTTGAACAGAGCCTTTCTGAAAATGGGAAAGATGTTTCCAGCCTTCCAGGAGGAGTGGTAGAGGCACACATCTGCTGGTTTGGAGGGGAAGAGCAGTGAATTAAGAAAGAGGTTGTGAAGTAGTTTCCAGGAGTATGAAAGATCTTGGCACTTGTCTGTGGATGTCCTGTCTGGTCCTGTTGCTTAGACGGGACTTTAATTTCTAAGCATCTCTTTTTCTGGGGGGGTTGGGGGAAAAGTTGAATCTGTTTGGTTGTGAGAATTTCTTCCAACTGCAAATGAATGTCATGGCAGACAGTGTTTCATTTTTTTGTTTATACTTTTTCCTAGCTGTAAGTTATGCTATATATGTGTTGTGCTTCCACAGCAATTGCATGTCTTGTCTTTTTCCTCAACCTGATAAAGCATGAAAACAACAAATGGGGAGGAGATTGTATTTGTCTATCAGTTTGAGGCATAATTTATGGCTGTGTGTGAGTACAGTTTCCTGTTACCCCGATATTAAGGCTGCACCTCTCCAGGGATTTCCCTTAATCGTTTCATGTTGTCCAGTGTCTGATCTGACCGTGCTGAGAATGGTGACTGTAAAAAAAGCCACTCTCGTAGCTTGACTACTGCTCTTTTGACATCATTTAGCTTTAGGTAATGGTAAAAGCGTTAATGACCAATAGTCCTTGGTACTGCACCCACCACAGAGGCTGTGCTTTTCCAAGTGCATTTGTGTGGAAATTTTAAAGAAATACCTATATGTAAACTGAGTTGAAATGTAAAATGGTAGAAATCGTAAAAATGGTGGTGGCTTTATCAGAAGAGTGTTCTTAAAGCAGCTGATATCAGAAGAGTAAACAATACCTAATCTGGGGACTGAACCTTCATACGTGGCTTAAAGAAATCTGCGTTGTTTAAAATGCTTCAGAACTTAGACTTAGGTTAGCTAGGTCCCAGTGTAAAAGGAGGTCTCTCTTTATGTCTATTCTCTCCTAGCCCCGAATACACATGCCAAAAGATGGATTCCAACTTATATCTTCTGGATACCAAGCGTGGCTAAAGCAGGTTGGACTGTATTATTGTTATTCATCTCATGTGAGGGCCCGTGTTGGACACCTGTGCTTGTCTCATTAGTGAAGTACATAAATGAGGGCGTAATGAAGTTACGGTGCCATGTTAGCCGATACCCCTCATAGCCATCACTGTTTGGTGTTTATGCATGCTGTGTTTGTATATTCTCTCACCACTCTTATGAATGTGCACTTCCTGTAAATACAAGTTCAAAATGCAGTCACCTGAAAGCGAAAAGGGTCAGAGTCTGAAAAGAAACCTGCGACAACAGCTCGAATTACAGAATTAAAATGGGCCTTCACACACAAAGCTGCATGGTGGTGGTGCTGGTAATAATGGGGAGGCCACTGGGTTAAAACTCAAGAGAATTGCATCTAGCGTCTAATTCCGCTCTGCCTGGGTGAAACAAGTATGGACACTTACTCACATCACATAACAATTGTGCAGTTTGACACAGTCTGACACTGTGGGGAGTCCCCACTCGGAAGTGGCCTAGTGCTATATTACTCTGGCTATTATTAAAGGCCAGGCTTTAGATGTCTCAGCAGTCTGCCTCTAGCAATTGCTGTCAGCTTTTCACTTTTGTGAGTGAAAAATCTCCCTTCAGAAAAAACAGCTTTATTTACAAATTGCCTGTACAAATCTCTTCTCTCGTGAAGATACACGTATGATGAATCCCATGTCCTTGAGAATACGTGGCTTAAACTTGCTGGTTTTGTAGAAAGCCAGAATGATTGTGTTGTTATGGCAACAAAAACTAGAAATATGAAAAGACCACAGATAAGCTGCATCCTGTTGTCGTGGCAACTGGAGTTGTGAAACGATGAAACGTGGTGGTGAAGGGATCTGTGGTACCGTGAACCCAACAGAAACAAAGAGCCAAGTCAAGCGGGCAGAGTGGGAGAGCATTTAAAAACTACTGCGGCAAAGCCCCTTAAACACAAGAGTTTCGTTGCAGGTGCTACCAGAAAGTCTGATTCTCTGCGCTCTTCTCCCCGTACCGTACAAGTAGTATGGAGCATTCGTGCAGGTTGCTTACTGCTGTCAGCTTACGCTGACTTCTGTTTAACGGAGATCTTGAACAGCTGTAGAAGATGGGTGTTCAGTCCTCTATTCCACGTGCAAATCATTTCTTTGGCCGAGTGATGTGTTGCAAAGGTGAACTGTGCTTTGGAGCTTCCCTCCGGGAGACCATTTCTCTCCCTCTTTCCCCAAGTCCACACCAGTGAAGGTCAGCTGGGACGTTGAAGCTGATGTTTTCTTGATTTAAACTTTGCTGAGCTGGAGGCAAGGTGTCTCAGAGGAATCTCAACTCTGCAATTATCTTCTCACAGAACTCAAGTTTGTTGACCTATGGGGCATGGCATCAGTTTTTCTTACGGGGTAGGTTGGGAGAACAATAGGAAGAGGATTGTGTGGCTGTTCTGCTTTTCTTCTGAGACAGGCAGAGCTGTGTCTGTTTGTCTGTTCTTGCTATGTTATATTACCAGTGCTCTGATGTAGGCAATGCTTTTTTGACTCTGAAAAATACTGAGGGGGGGAAAAGACCCCAAATGCTCAGTTAGTGAATTTTCTAGGGAGGCATTCATGCTAGGCAGCCTCGAATAATAGAAGAACTTACATTAAGAAAAAAATATTTTCTTGAGTGACTGCTTTTCTTTTGATCTTTAGTTTACTGTTATTGGTTCTAAAGTCTTTATCTTAAATCTTCTCACTCCTCCTTGATCCAAGGAGAAGTTATAAACACAAACTCGTGTCATCATCAGTGCTGTCGTGGAAATAGTTTTGCTATTCCAATTCAGTTCTGTGATTTCGCCACAGGAAGTTCATGGGTCCGGGAGTTGATACAGAGGGTGGAAACTTCTGATCAAAAGAAAGAGCTCGCACGAGAAGCAGAGAGGCTGAATTTTTTTTGAGGTGAGACTGATTTGGTGTAGGATATATACCAAAGATCCCCTGCAGGATTCTTTAAAACCCCATCTTGGAAAGAAAGCCACTTTTGATGCATTTAAAAGCTATAATCTCCATATGCCTCCAGATGGAATAATGCCTCTGCATCGGGTTTATCCACCCGGTGCCTCTGTTTTAACAGGATCCTAACGTAATGATTTCCCCCCCCCCCAACCCCAGCATATCTGAGTATTGATCTGCTGCCTGGCTTACGAAGAATGTGAGAAGTATCCCAGTAACACATTGTATTAATGTGGACAAAAAACAGTTTATGTTACAGATGAGGTGGAGGAAGATGGAGTTCTGCAAGGCTGGACACATACTATAAATATCCATAAAACTGACAAGTTTATCTAAAAACAGTGCTGGCTGGATTTGCGTATTTTCAGCCTACTTAAACTGGAGATAATAGTTGAACACTACCTGAGCATGGATTGCCCACACTGATGCCATTACCCTCTGCCCTTTAATGGCAGGTTTTCATATTTAATGTTGCTCTGCTGCTATTGTGTCCTGTGTGGGCAAGAGGAAATATAACACCAATGGCCAGAAATACGTGTTCGCTTTAAGAACAGCATTTTAAGTAACCTGTGAAGCTCTTTTTAACGTAATGATTTCAGTTTTTGTCCCGTGAGTTTTTGTCCCTTACAAAAAGGCAAACACCTACTGTTAATTTATTCAGCTTTGATCTTCGTTTAAGCCTTTCTTTGCGTGGCGGCGTTGTGCTGCTAGCAGTCTGTAACATGCCATCACCTGGATGTTGGCCCTTTGAAGACAAGCTGAGATTGACTTCTGAGGGGAGGAAGGGGGAGGGAGTGTTTTTTGTATAAGTACGATCAATAGACATGACATTCCAATTCCTATATTCTATTGACACCTATGATTTAAGCCAAGCTGTGAAATTGGGCAAATTAAGCTCTTAATTAGCTGAAACACTTACAAAACATTATTTTGATTACATAAATGGCTAAGTTAGAAGTATCATTTTAGGTGGCTTGTGAAATGTGGTAATTCAGGGTTAGAGATAATCCCTCTTCTTCGCATACCATTGTGAGCAAGTATGCATCATATAGGGTACGTAATGTAATGCACTCATCTGAGCCTTTCTGCCTCCCACTGTCTTTTGGAGTAGAATTTTTAGAGCCCAGTTATAAACCTGTAAATGTGTTTTATGCTTGAAATTCTTGGTGCTACCTTAACTAGATTGGTATCAGCAAAGGCCAGTATAATCAAAACAAGGCACTTCAGATATTAATGGCCTGCACTTTAGTCAAGTCAGCTGGAAAAGAGAGTGTAAAAACCAGGACTGTGGTGAAAACTGGATTCTTCCACTAGAATTGCACTTTCCTAGGGGAAAAATGCAGCCCTTCTGGAAATATTTTGGCTTTAATTTTGTCATTTCATTTAGCATCTCCTCCTTCACTTCTAAAACATTTATTCTATTTTCTGTGGATCCATATGCTTTTTAAAATTTAGATGATAATTCCTTGGGTGGAAAGTGGAAATAAGCTTCCTTTCTGCAGTTCATTATTAATATGTGGCACTCATATAGTACTTTGAGAATGCAAGTGCCATGCAGACGTATCAGTTATCCCTAAAACACTTTTGTGTGGTAGGTGCATAACATAATAATCCTGAGAGATTGTATGGAATTAAATAAAACTGGAGATGAGGGAAAATCTAATGAAAGCTCCATTTCATCTCTCCACCAATGTAGGTTTGTTCTCTGCAGTTGGTATGATGGAAATCTGGACCAAAGTTGAAGTGTCCCAAGCTGGAGAGCTTTCAACCCATTTCTGAAGAGTAGGGTTGGGTGGTGTGGGTTGTTTTTTTTTTTGGTTTAAAATCCTTGTTTGGGTTCAGTAATGGTTAGGCAGTTGCTATGTTGCTTATTCTGCTTTTTATTGTAGAGGTGATGATTTATTGTTCTCTTCTTGGCTCCCTGAAACCTGTTATTTCAGGTTTTGGTGTTTGTACATCAGAGCTTCTTAAGGACACACTTAGTCTCTGACACCTCTCAGGCAGGGTAGTTCTGTTGTCCTTGCTGTGCAGACGCAGAACTGAGGTGCCGTGTTACTCTGCCCAAAATCACTCAGGATGCCTATGCCAGAGAACTAGATTTATCTCTTACGACATAATAGGATTTTAAATTGTTTGCAGTTGCTGCACAGTCAGGCTTTAGACACGGTGGAGTTTAATAGCAACTATGTTTTCTTGGTAAGAAAAGAGCCTAATGCTCTTGGTCTTGTAAGATCTCTGTTTTAAGCCTTCACATAGTTTCATGCTTTAGACTTGGGTGAGATTGCTCTTAGTAAGTTTGGGTAGGGCTTGCTTTTAACAGCACCATCTTTGGTGTTGCTTAAAGAAGCACACACAAGTCTCTGCAAGTTACACTCCTTAAAGAAGGGTATGGCATCTGAATCTTAAAGCTCTGCAGGTGCACTGGTTTAGATTTATCAGCCTCATGGATTAAAGAGCTATAATTATGAAAACATTAGTATTGTCTACTTCAGATATGATCTACACAAGTTCCCTCAAGCACTTGGCAATTGAGGATCTTCTACACCTTAGAGATGGGAAGTTGGCCCCTTTCTGGGGCTTGTTGATCTGGAATCCAGGAGGTTGAACCTCCAGTAACCACTCCTTGGGAAAAACATTTACGCAAGAGCTGTGATTTGATCTTCCCAGATCCCGCTCAGGTAAGACATTTGGATAATCTGAATATGTAAACCTTTTTCTATGTCCCTTATCTTTGATATTTAAGTAGTTAGTGAACTGGAATCTCTTCTAAAAAGTTACTGTAAGCTGGGGAGTTACCAGAAGATTAGAGTTTGCATAATATGTATGTTAAGGAAAATTTACTGAGCAATTGCATGAGAAGTGGGAGGCTGAAGGAAAAGGAACTATTTACAGCAGTTTGAGCTGTATGTGCACAGCAAAGCTTGCAGAACGTAGTAATGCTCTGAGCCATAGGGCGGAAGGGAAAACCGCTGTGCTGAGGTCTGTACTGGGGTGAGAGGTCCAGTATCTCCTATGTTTGGAATTTAGGAAGCGTGTTCTAATTGAACCTTGGTAGCATGTTTCAGGCTCTGATTTGTCAGATGTAATTATTTTGAAGATGGATCCTGCAGTTGTCCCAGGAACATGCTCTCAGCTTTCCCCAAGTGAGGTATTGGGTTCTTAATCTGCAGTTCGTGGAAGTGCTTCAAGGGTCTTTAATGAGATAGCTCAATTACTTTTACTATAGTAAAATAGGAGCACAAACCACTTTTAATCATCCCCATACATACTTGTGGAAATGGGGCTGACATGTCTGAACGTAGAAGAAGCTGAGAAATTGTGTAAAGCACCGGTTAGGACAGCAATAGTGTGTTGCCCTTCACAATTCTGGTGCAATATATGCCAGCTAGAAGAGCTGATGGTTTGTGGGCTGGTTGAACCCCGGGACATCCTTCTCATGGTCACACTCTGAGGACTACTGTAGTTGCCTCTATTTCATAAATAAATATAACTTCTTACCCTGGAAAGACTTTCCATAAAGATGGCCAGTGACAAAGAAAATCAGAATTATCTTGTTTTAAGCACAGGGAACAGTGGTCTGGGATGTAAGGAGGTGTAAATTCTAACTATATGGGTTTGGGCTATTGTTTTAGCTTAATTAAACTTATGGCTTTTAACGTTTTTCTTATTTTCAAATGAAAACAGTAAAAAAACTTTTGGAGAAAGTTATAAAAGTATTAATTTGCTCTGAGCCATGCTAATCTCTCTGGTAAGTTCATAATTAGGCAGGAGTTGATTTTTTTTTTTAAATGTGTATTCTTGTCTCTCAGGTATATAACTGCTCCATAACTGGTAAATCTGTATTCATATGTTAGGGTTTTTAAAGGCATATTATTTACACAATTCACTGGAATGGCTCCTTTGAAAGCTGGGTGGCTCTCTCATGTAATTATGTATTTACTGTGCCTTGTATCCACTGTTGGGATGGGGGAGAAAGAAAGAAAAAAACCAAAACCCCACAAAAAACCTACTAAAATAATAATAATAAAAATTTCTCATTCCATTTTTGCAGGTTGTTTTGAAGTTGTAGCATATACCTTTTTCTCAGATAAAAAGCTTTTAGGATCAATTGCTACCCAAGCCAAAAATGGAAGTATGTATGGCAGGTTTTTTAATTGTGAAAGTACACAAGATGCACTGGGAATTTATTTTCTTTCTTTATACCTCTATCATATGTATTTAATCAAAGAGACTACCTCTCTGAACAGTAGAGGGAAAACTAAGAGATACCTTTTCATTTTTATGCATAAGTGAGAGGCTGAAGGGATAAGTGGACCAAAGAAAGGGACCAAAATCACATTTAGCCAGAGGTAAATTTCTGGAATTGTTATTAAGTTTCCTGAGAGCAACATTTGTAATGTAAATAGCAGCTGCCTTACCTGATACATGTCCTACAACGTATTGCATTCTGTGGTGACAGGAATAGTGCACATTGTGTTCAATGTGAAAGTGATGTGTGTTATTTTTGGCACTGGCTTAGTTAAGTATGTGCCCCAGAAAAATATAGGAGGAACTGAGTGGATTTGAAAAGTACTGGGGTTTGTTCTCCCATTTGTTGTGTTATGTTATAAAAATAATTGTGACTGTTGGGAATCCTAGTAACATCTGAGCACGTGTTTGATAGAGCATCATGAAGGATCGAAATTCCTAAGGCACATTTCCTGAGCATTAGATTTTAGAGAGCATGCAGAGAACAGGACTGCAAAAGGGACTTTCAGGGAGACCTGTATTTGCCAGCCATCCCATATTCGCTTTCTGAAATGATGGAAAAACAGAGGTGAGGAAAGATCTGTCTCCTCACGTCAAGCTTATGTCTGGTGTATGTAGTTTAATAGTCTTCGGAGCATCCCTTATGTTTTATCTGCTCCCGTTCGGGTTGTAGAATTCCTAGCACTTCTTTCCCTTCTTGACCTGTTTTTTTTTGTTGTTTTTGGGGTTTTTTTAATACTTAACTTGTGTTTGTTTTTTCTTTTGTACAACCTTATCCAGTTCCCTGGCTTACGATAAGCTGGACCAACCAGAAAAAGCCCTAAAAAAAAAAAAAGTCCTTAAACTCTTCATCTCCTGTCAACATGTGTCGCATTCTGTTTATGCTCCTTAATGAAAATACTGGGTGAACAGGATCTTAATTCCAATCTCCCAAGAGAAATAGAAATAGTTATTGGTTTAGCTTTAAAGTTCAACTGCATAAGGCACTGGATACGGTACTAGAAGGGAAATACTTCTGCACTAGGGAAGGATCGAAATAGATGTGGTTAGAAGCTCCAAGTAGTATGAGGTACAGTTGACCAAAAACCATCCCTTGGAAAAAGTGACTTTGCCACTAACTGGTGAAGATGTGCAAAATATATGTTAGGTTGCCTGTAGATGGAAGGTTTCAGGCATGCAGGTTATGGTAACATTGAGTGCAGGGTTCTGGCAGGGATAACAGGTTATTAGACTTTAATTGTGGTGCATTTTAACACATTAAAGACAGCAATTCTGCACTACTGCCTAATTATTCCAAAGTGTTTATAAAAAAAAAAAATCCTTAAACTATTTTTTTTAATTGTTGCTGTTGTTTTGAAGAGAGTTCAGTAGAGTGAGTTTGTATTTTCACACCTGTGCATTATAGTTGCAAATTGTAGTAGTCCAAGAACTTCTGGTTTTTTTTCCCCCATGTAGAGCCACTTAGTTTTTCAGGACAAGGTGATATATTTCTGACCTGTAACACAATTTACTAAAACTGTGTTAGTTACCCCTAGTATATTGTGTTTGCTGAAGGACTAGAAAAGAACAAATTTGATAAAAAAAAAAAAATCCTCAGTCTGAAATTGTAATGTATAATCTTGTAATACAATAGCAAATAAAGTAAATACCCAATTTTTCACACTGGCAAAAATTTAGCCATCGAGTGTGTACTGAGGTTTGTCTTTAGGACATCAGATAATTGGAGGAGAGGGTAGGCTATTAGAGGGGGAGCATCTGATGTAGTCAAAAATGTTCTTGCAATATAGTTACAAGAATAATTGGATAGGTTAAAATACGGCTTCCCTTCAGCTCACGGTTACTGCCCACTCAGCTCAGCCAGAGGCTGTGAATGCTTTTAGCCTATTTTAATTCAAAGTAAGACAAGGCCGTTTTAATCACCAGTGGAGCAGCTGGTCCCAGCTTCTGTCAGGAGGAGGATGCTGGTCTTGTTTGAAACGGTATTCCCCCTATCTCTTTAGCGGGAAAATATATTTCAGAGTTTAGGGAATGGGACTTAAAAATCAGTTGGAAAAAGAAATTGTGGGTTTTTTGTCAAATAATCCCCTGTGTTACGCCACTCCATGTGTATTAAAGATGCTTAGCTTTTACAGATTAAAAACATTGCATCTCTGGGTCCGAAAGCTGTGTGGATATGGGACGTATTAATGGAGTGGGGAAGGTAGAGAGACTGCTGCATCCTGGCTCTGGACTTAGCAAGCAGTATCAGCATTCCCATTTGGCTCTAGTCCAGACGATGTGCCTCTGTATCTTTGTTTTGAAGAATCGATGTGGATTGACTTGAGTTCAGGAGAGGATTTTTGTCTGTCAGCTTTCAAGTAGTGAATGTTGAGGCCAGTCCCTTGTTTGTGGAGCTGACAGGACAAAAGTGAGTGTTTGACACGTGGCTTGCTCAGCGGATGGGGATAGAGGCTGTTAAGATTTTTCAGAGATCAGGCTGTAAATAAAGTTGTTCTGTTGGGTCACTCATCTGATTTACACACAAGCTGTTTCTATTGAAGCACCTGGGGCCTTTTGTTCATGCTTGTGAATAAGCTTCTTTCAGTCACCAACAGTAATTTAGCGTCTCTGCTTTCTTCAATAGGTAAAAGGCAAGTACAGGAACGACATTTTCTCTCGCACTGTGTGCAACTTCGCACGTATTTTTTTAAGACAGGTATCAGTAATACAGATTTTGTTATGTACTGGGGCAGATTCAGAAATTACGTAAAGTGTTGGTAACTTTTTACTACATACTTCCCAATTCTGGAATAATACTAAGGAACGCGAGCATATGGGTGAGTAACAACATCCTCTGTAGGTGCAGGGAGTTCTGCAGAATAGAATTCCAATGTTTTCCTTTGTTATCATGACAGTTTAAAGGAGGACATTTCATTGCCATGTAAGTGCCCTGGCACAGTGGAGTGCCATACCTGCAGCTTGTAGTGACTGCCTTGAGCCGTAGTCTCAGATTTTGGGGCAAGAGAAGATTGCCTTTCCACTGATAGAGTACTCATTTTTCCTGCCTCTGTGTCTCTGTGCTTTGGGCAGTACAAATGTTTAAAGTAACCTCTTATCTTGTTGCTCTCACTTTAATGGTAATCAGGTCTTTGAGTTCGTTATCACAGCTTGAAAACTTGAGCCAGCACAATGGAGGGGAAAGTCTGAGAAGAAGGAATAAATGGTTGGGACAAGACTTTGATAAGTCTGTATGCAAAAAACCAAGCAAACCAACCAAACCAAACCCCAAAACAAAAAAAAAAATCCAAAACCAAACAAAAAACCAACCACAAAACCAAAAATCCCCTTTATTTTGTATTATGTTATAAATCCTAAGATAGGTAATGGTAAGCAGCCAATACTTACCTAGTGAATTTCCTCTGCATCATCAGAGGTACCATGTTTCAGTTTCTATCTTGTTATTGTGATGTTCTTGGAGAGTGATAAACAACTTGGATTTAAGTAAAAGTATTATTTAATTGGTGAAATACTTAAACATAGATGTCCACTTCATATATACAGTTATATGTATGTATTTTAAGGCTGATTGTTACAAGAGCTTTTAATAGCTGGAGTGAAACATATTACATTACAAAGAAAAGACTGCTAGCATTTGGATGGTTTTTGTATGTGGGAGTGTGTGTTTTCTGGGAGGTTAGGATGGCAAACAGGGAAGTACAGCTCAGATTTTTGTTGCTTGTTGTAATACTATGGCTGTAATTTTGTGTCTTGAGGAGGGATCTACAAATTCATGTGATGTGTAATACTATAAAATGCTCAAGTTTCGGTATCTTATTAAGGTGAAGAGGCTTTTTAGAAACAAAAACGAGGTGAGGAATTATTTTAAGGTATAAACTTCTAAGCACATTGCTGAGGAAGATAACCTATACCAGTCTTCTTGCACTGTTTCTGGAGCAGCAGCGTAAATGGCACTAAGTGTGGCAAAGAACGTGGTGACAGACAGGGTTAATCCCTCTGTGGCTGTCTACACAGTACTGGATTATGAATGTTGGTGATCACCTTTCTGCTCTTTCAGGGATGGGTTAGGTTGCTCCTACATACTAATTCAGTGCAAGATTGTGCAAGGTTTTCTAGCCCTCTTAAGAGCAGCGAGAAACGGTGGCTCACAAGGCAGCTGTCATTCCATACCCATTCCAGCTGCCCTTTCCACTCAGATTTCCTCCCATCCCCCCTTAAAAAAAAAAAGAGGGAGAGGGGATTGCAAAAAAAAGAGCATGAGGGTTTGAAGCCTCTAGCATCTAATCTATCACATCCTACAGTTTTCATAGCTATCTGCCAGTTTAAAGTATACTTGTGTTTTCCTGCCTTGCCAGTAATTAGACAAATGCAGCAATGCTTATGGCATCAAAAACTCCGTGGCTGGTAAAAACAATTGCTGTCATAATGCATCCCTAAATTTAATAGTAGTGGTGTAAAATGAACAGGCAGCTCTCTATATTTCAAGGGGTAATGGCTTTAACTATGAAAATGGCTAGTATTCGCCTTGATTGGCTGCTTTGGCTCCTTCTTTGTGTTTGGAGGAAGAGAATCAATGTGTTATAATAATCATATGAATTTAATGAATAACAAGGCAAGCAGAAACATGAAAGTCTATTATAAAGTGTCACCAAGTTCCTATTCACCTTGGATTGCAGGTTTTTCCTTTTATCCCTGTTACAAAGCCCAAACATACAAACCTTTTTTCTTTTCCTGCCAGTATTACACTTAAAGTTGTCATTTCTTTTTCTGCTTCCCTTGCAAAATTGCCTGCTTTGTGTTGTGCCTAGAGTGTGGGTGTTCATGGAGGTCTGATTAATTGGAAAGAAACTCTTTGTTACTGAAAAAGCTCACACATTGGTGTAGCAAATTGTTCGAAAATTTACTTTTGTGATCTGTAGTGCTGTTTTGCTGCTATAACATCTGTAAAAGCTTCTCCCAAGGAAAAGACTCATCAGCAGTTTTGTGTTCTCTCAAGATGCCTCAGTCTTTAAGGCCAGGTGCCGTTGCGTTGATGCCGTTTGGCTAAGCCTTGAAAGTTCCTGTAATCTGTGCCATCCTGTCTCATACAGTCCCATCTCATAGTTGTCCTCTCTCTGCAGTGCTCTATGCCCAGATCTCTGTGGCTGGGCTGCTCCAGCCTGGCGGACAGCATGCCCTCGCTGCGATGCCTGTATAACCCAGGGACTGGCGCACTCCCAGCTTTCCAGGTACTTTCTGTCTCTCCCCACTCCTTTTCTCTCCATCTGTGTATGTGTGCATCTTCTTTACTTGCTTGCTTTACCTCCGTTTATTCTGCTTCATACTGTATGCCTCTCCTGTGTCATGCAGATCTCGGGTATTTAAACCCATCCTGTGTGGATTCAGGGCAGCTCAGTTCTGGAGCATTTCCATTATCTCGGTATAATATAATTATTTTGTCTAAATTGGCTTGGTACCATCATCTTTTCCATTGGCTTTCAGTTGTGTCAAAAATATACCGCTTAATTATATATTTGGCAAACATTATCCATCACACAGTCTCCAATCTGGCTATTCATGCAGTGATTCCCTCCTATCTAAATATTCTGTATGCCACTTAAAGGACTGAGGGGGTGGGTTCATTGCCATAGTGATAATTGGTGCCAGTGTTTGTTTACTTCACGTTTGTTAGCAGTAGTCTGGACATTCTGACTCCAGAAAATTATTGTACAAGTAAGCTGTCAATCAGAAGGCAAATAAAGGAAACCTGTATTTTCTTTGCCCTCTGAATTTGTTAGATTCAAGCTTTTCTCTGTCATGAGACAGGTTTCTGCCAAGCAGGTTTGTTCAGATGCTTTAGGTGACCAGTGAATCTGTCCCGTGGGTAGAGAGTGAGGCAGCTGCTAGGTGAGCATCTCAAAACCTAAGCAAGGCTCTCGAGATCATTGGAATCACTTTATGATGACACATGGATACAGACAGTAGAGTCTGGGCAGCAGAGATGTCATGTTCGTGTTGGGTACTCTGAGGTGGTGTGTGAACTGCAGTGATTGAGGGACCTTAGGAGTATCTGTAGAGAGCGTGTTTATTGGAGCTCATGGGAGCATGAATGGTTTATGGTGCTGGATTACACTGCTGCCAACGTAACCTGTGCAGAGTTCTGTTCACCAGCACCTTGCAAAACCAGATGTAACAAATAAGCTAGAACCTTTCCGAAACTTGCAGTCCTTTTGGTGGAAGCCCATTATGTGCCTCTAAAGATTATTTTGAATTTGACTTCTTGCTCCCAGGACTAGGACAGTACCGTGGAAATAATCCTCCCAGTCTCAGGGGAGGTTTAAGTGTCTTGCTTCATTTTGCTGCAGCTCTTTTTGCTGACCCAGCAGTAGCACTGATGGGCTCAGGAAGGTGTCCTGCTAGGCCTCCTTTGCTGAAGCAAGCTTTTAGCAGAGCTTTCTGAGGGGGAGGGGGAAGACGACGTTTTATTAGTCTAAGAGGACTCTGGAGACAACGGGCAGAGTTTAGATTCCTACTCCTAATCCTGATTTGCATAATTTGACTGAATTGGATGGGCCTCATTTTTGGGCTTTCTGCTGTTGAATAAATCTTGGATCTCTTTTAAGCTCATGTTTTGGAGAACCTTAGTGGGACATGGAAAGCAATTCATAAACTCAATCAGAATAAGCATATATTACAAAGGGGAAGGGAAATTAGCCTCTTTTAGCTCAAGATGTTCTTGCTAATGATAGATACGACCAATAACTCTTCTGCTAATGCAACGCATTGATATTTGGGGTCAAATTAGTGAGCTGCACAACCATTCACCCTGTACTGCCTGCTTGGGAGAGTAGTAGGACTTTTGACATTTGCATCCCTGCAGGTTTTGAGAGACATTTCCATGTGTATTTAGTGACTGGGAATCGGACAAGTCTGCCACACTTGCTGTCTAAAATGGTATACTGGTATTCTTCACAGCACTCTTGACTGCTGTGTTGAAGAACACATTTAGTGCTAATTGAGAGAGAAACTAAACTGCCAGCAACAGCTTCTGCAGCAATGAGTCATCTGTGTTTCAGTCCATTTTTTTACAATGGGCTTTGATCCCCATTAACTTGTATAGTTTGAAGAAAAGTCTTCTTTACATGAGGCACGGCTTCTGCATTTTCCAGTGCAGAAGTCTACATGGGAGAGGTTTGGAGCCTGCTTGAAGCTATGATATTGCAATATTTCATCATTCTTTAATGCCTTTTTTTTTGTGTAGAATCTTCAGGAAAGCATTAAAGACTTTCTTGTAGCCCAGCAAATTTTCTCATATTAAGTTATTTTCTTTTTTCTGTAGCAAGCTTGAAGTAACCGGAGAAGCATATCAATGTTCTTTGCTTGTGGCAAAAGAGAAGATGCCATCTGGAAGGCTACTTAGTCACTGCTGAATTTGTCTAGTTATTTACATGCTTACCTTCAGATGCTCAGACAGAAATGTGGAAAGAGGCGCTTTTTGAATAGCTCAGTTAAAGCCCTGCTGACTCCTCATGGGAAACATTGGCAGATAGTCGATTTAGAGATGATTCTGTTAATATGGCAGATAACTTCGTTTTTCTTCTTTGTGTGTTTTTATTATTGGAGACGCTTGTGTGAAAACAGGATCTTCTGGTTCCTCGGCTCTGTTTGGCAATCCTCCCTCCCACAGCAGGAACATTTTAAGGCTAAACCCATGAATGGGGGAATAAGGAGCTAGAAACACTGCTTTTTAAAATCTTCTATCTCAAAGGGCTTTGCAACTGATAGTCTATTGTGTAATTGAATTTCATAGAGATCATGGTGGAAGATGGCAGCAAATTGGAACATGAACTCCTATTAGGCACTGTGGGAAGGGGTCAAAGAGGATATTTTAATGAGAGAAAAAGGCCAACCATTCCACTTTCTGTGTCTTGGATGCCAAATTTTATTGTACTATTATTCTGCAAAGCAACTGAAAACTAGGTGTCATGTAAGTTCTGTTAATTAAAAAAAAATAAACTTACACAAAGTATATTCTTTTCCTAGAAATCTGTGCTTTGGAAGTTTCCAGATGTGCCAACAGGTGTCTGTTTTAATGACATTTTTTGTTTGAAGATAATTACTTTCCCTTTTAAAATATTTTCCATGCATGTTCACAAGGCTCAGTTTATGTTGCTTTTAATAGTTGCAGTTCTTTGAAAATTCTGATTTACAATTATACCCATCAGGTATGCCAAAGAAATGGTCGTATTGATCCTTCCAGGTTTGCAGAAGACCATAGTATTCCCTTAAATTTATTTCTGTAAACTGCTGTATAAATGAGGAGACTTCTGGAGCAATTGAAGAGTCTTGGCAAAGGTTATGTATTGAGGTATGCTGGTTTTGGCTGGGATAGAGTTAATTTTATTCATGGTAGCTAGTAGCATGACACAGGGTAATCACAGGGAACAGTCCAGCTCTTCTTTTTCACCTAAGTGACACCCATAGCAAATATCAGCTCCAGTTATTGTAAACTTTTTGGGGCGAGAGTCATGCTTTTGCTTCTTTGGAACCTAGGTACCAGTGAAAAAGCTAAGAGTGGTCTTCTCAGCTGTATTTTGCCAGATTTGAAACCCTATTTCTGCAACAGGCTCCAGTAGTCAACGAGGAGGATGAACTTCAGTGGTGGGGGTAGCAACATCTTGTTGAATAAAGAAGTGTCTCTCTGGGATGCCAGAAATCTGTATTTTACTTTACCTGAAGTGAAGCTCTTGCTTGTTAAGAGCTGCACATGGGAGTTTGTCAGTGGAAGGGGACTGCCTCCTGCTTGGTTTTGCAGAAGCAAGGCGTCTTCCTTGGTCCCGGCAGGAAGCTCTGTGCGGGGTGAGGAAAGTGTGGGTGTACTGGGTCAGGCAAATTGGAAGGAGCGCACTCGGGGTTGTGCAGCATGGACATGATGCACACCACTCCTTTCTTTAGGCTGAAATGGCTTCTGGGGAAAGGGGAGAGTATGGAATGGTCTGTAGTAATGGAAGCCTGTTGCACCCAGAAGGAAGAGACAAACTCCTTTCTCAAATGATTTTTACGTGTGTATTTCTAATGTTTGGGGTTTTTTGAAACAACTGACAGTGCTTAACAAATATTCCACTTCCTAACACAAACATCTTTGTAAAGTTCCTGTTCATGCATTTTTGCCTTAAAAGTTTACAGTGTGTTTCTTGGCAATAAAATGTCAGTGTGAGAAGTAGTAGAACATGATTTACGGTCTTAGGGGAGGCTGAAGCTGAAGTCTCGGGGTGGTCAAGCTGTGCATGCTCAAAAACGCATTTGGAGGTAACGGTTTGGCTTCGGAGCCAATGTTTTCCGGCGTGCGAGGTTCTGTCTCTAACTGGGGGAGAGATGGGGCGTCCAGTCAATAGGCTCCATCGGTGTGGAGACGTGGCCACCCTCGGCCGAGCCTGCTTTGTATTCCCCCCTTGCGCTCTCCCAGCGGCCGTGTGAAATCTGCCCGTGGGCTGTTTACAGTGCGCCACTGAAACGGAATCATAATTTTGGTGACTAATAGCCAGAGCCTGTGGCTCCCGCACCCCCCGGCTGGCGGCAGGCTCTCCCCTGGTTATGAATGTAGTTAGGTGGCCCCCAACTGTTTACAAGACAGCAGAGGTGAGATCTTTGATTGACAAGTCAGAAATGCATTAGATCATTCCCTCTGCCAGTCTCTGGTTCATGCTGTTAAAAATGTCAGCCTCTCCAAGTTTGAATGGCAGCCCGAGGGCCTCAGAAGCTTTTTGTTTTCTGAGATGGAAACACAAATTGGATGTGTGCCTGAGTGCTTCATCCTGGGCTGTAATTTCATCTTTTAGCTAAGAACCACAAGGTACATGAGCAAAGCACCCTGTAAACAATAATACTGGGGAAAAAAATAAACAAGGTCGTGTTTCTGGTACGTTGATCCACTGGTGTCCTGACCTCTATCACGTTGAACATCTCCACTCTGATTGCTGTTCCCTTTGGCATTACAATGAGAGGAGAGAGACTGACACGGGAGGCAGAGATTTAAAGTTGCAGTGTTGTTGCACATTCCTTGTATTGGCTATGAAATATTGAACTGCCACAACGTGACGCCGGGTTTTCTTAAGGAAAGTTTTTCTTGTTGGAGGTGTTCGGCAGCGGTTTCTCCTGTTCCTCTTCGTCTTACAACCTGGCCAGAGCAATTATAAAGGCA
>NW_010243151.1:0-1020 GCF_000690775.1 Eurypyga helias | reverse complement strand
CAGGAATGAAGCCAAATTATTTGTGTGATTTCTGCACTCGACTCCTGCCCTCATCTTGTGGCTTAGACTTCTGGGAGCTTTGCTGTAGGAGGACCAAGAGGGAATTTTTGGGGGTTTTTTTGGTTGTTTGTTGTGGGTTGGTTTTGATGTTTTGTTTTTTTTTTAAATCAAGTAAAAGCCCAGCGGCTATAGAACAGCTCTGGTAAACAAACAGATTTAGGGTTTATCCTCCTTTAAACCTAGTGGTGGCTGGTGGCATAACCTGTGCTGTTCCGTGGTGCTGCTGGGACGGGCCCCAGACTCCAACAGCCCCCCGGTTGTGCCGCAGGGGTCTCTGCTCTCAGGTAATAACACCAACGAGAGATGCTTCCCTCTTCTCAGATGCCAGAGGAATCCTTCTCCATGGATCAGTGGAGATGCTTTGGGGTTTTGGTGGATTTTATTTTTTTGGTAGTGCATTACAATTTGGTCATTAGAAACCAGCATTGGTTGTCAGAAGTTACACATGCATTTATTAGTTTTTCGGCCTGGGTATCAAGAAGCACGCACATATCTCCCGGAGAGGCACCACCTCGGTATGTCTGAGCTGATGATGCATTTAATCAGCGTTGTAGCTAAAAAACCTCCCCTCCTTCAGCCTCTCATCTTGTAACCGCGCTCTTCCCGGCGTGGCGAGAGCAAGGCCCTTAGCGCACCTTGAATTTAAAAAACCGAAACGGACTCATCCGAGTTTTCTTTCCTCCCTCGTTAGGAGTCAGAAAGGTGTATAAAACCGCGGTGACAAATGGCATATGCAGCGCCACATTGGAGGCGTACAGGTACTTTTAAAGCTAGCTCCGGTTCCTCAGGACTGCGAACATCTGCTTGGAGGTATTGTGGAGCTGCACAATGCACTAATTGAATTACTCTTTTTCTGGAGTTGCAGGCTGCGCTAATTGAATTAGGATCAGGCTGTGCGTGTGCGCGCCCGGGCCGCCGCGCATGTGTGCGGGAGCGGAGCGGGGCGCGGAGCAGGGGGGG
>NW_010243150.1:906-1753 GCF_000690775.1 Eurypyga helias | reverse complement strand
TTTTTTTTTTAGTTAATGAATTACTACTGTGCTGAAAATGCTTCAGAAAAGTCATGGCAAGAACAACGGGTAGAGCATTATGCTGCGCCCCCTCGGACACAGACGGCAGCTAAATGAAACGGGGAATCGACGCAGCACGGAGCCCGCGGCTCGGCCACGCGCCTGAGACAACACGCTGAGTACAGAGCCTGACAACTCACTCCTTCAGCTGGGTGCGTATCACCAGCCGCCAACCCAACGGCACCGCCTCAGTGACACGAAACAGAAGCTGTGGCTCTACTGAAGCTCCTGTCGCGCAGCTTCTACACGGGACCCCGGCGGGACCACTCCCACGTTGAACGGGGCACACGCGTGGCTGCGGGGGGAAGAATGAGCTCTGCAAGGCACCGTAAAAATTCAACTTACTGAAAAGAAGAAACTGCTGGGCTTTAAGCACAGAGCTCCCTATGGTATTAATGAAACGCGGAACAACTTAGGCCAATAAAGCTCTACGTTCCAACCAGCCTGGAAGCAGAGATGAGGAACTGCCTCGTTACTGAGGATTACCCTGCCCTTGCAGGCCCTTCAGGAAAACGACAGCTGCACCAGATCTGCTCGCCTCCCCGACACGAACACTTGTGCAGACCCGCATGTTTTGAACCAGACACAAGCCCCAGCGGAGCTGAACCCACAGCCAGCCAGCGTGTTCCGCAGAAAGTCACGGCAGCGACGCCCAGCCCTACGCTTTGCCCTCGCGCCGCTCCTCACACCATCCCTGACGTTACGGCCCAAGGGGCACCATTCACAGTCTGCCACACGCCTGACATGCTCCCTGCAAGCCAGGACCAACTGTGGCTGCAACCTATAG
>NW_010243150.1:0-814 GCF_000690775.1 Eurypyga helias | reverse complement strand
AGTTGTCCCTGCCCATGGCAGGGGGGTTGGAACTTGGTGGTCTTTAAGGTCCCTTCCAACCCAAACCATTTTGTGATTCTAAGATTCATAGAATCATTCTTACAAAGCAATTAAGGGACAGAACATCAAGAAAGCTTGCCTGACAGTATGGTTTACCTTCTGCTCTTACTTAACATCACCCGAAGTTACAGAACCTTGTAATTACAATATGCATCACGTGGGATCACGGCTGGGCCAAAGCACCCGCTGACACGCTCGAGCAGAGGAATGTGAAATACGTGCTGCAGATCAGATGGAAAGGAACCCATCTGGCAAGTGGGCTTCGGCTGGCGCAGCGCACAGGCCTAAGAACCGCCCTGTCTCAGCTCAAACTGGGGGTTGTGGCAGGCTTGTTTTGGTTTGTCTTTAGAGAAACAGATTATTTCAATTAAGAAATCATTTCCAGCCTTTCAGAAAAGATGGGAGTATAGGGAAGAAATTATGGCAAGGCTTCTCAAAATTTACACAGCAGCAAACTGTGCTCAAAAATACAGGACAGAACACCAGGCCACACACAGTTTTAGGAGACGGCTATGTACCTATTTATATTGGCCTTTGTACTTCAGATGAGGTAAACTGAGAGGAACCACGTGAACAACATCAAAATTCCTCACATCTGACACCTGCCCAAGCAGGCCACGGTTCCTTCGCA
The DNA here is from genome assembly GCF_000690775.1 of Eurypyga helias. NCBI lineage: Eukaryota > Metazoa > Chordata > Aves > Eurypygiformes > Eurypygidae > Eurypyga > Eurypyga helias. The sequence continues at coordinate 123 of NW_010243150.1, read as the reverse complement.
GAAATGTGAAATACACTTTGGGGCTGATAAACCTGAATTACCAACAATGGGAGTGTAGCAGCAGGCAAGCAACGAAGGGCTCAAACAGCGTTTTACTGTTTCTATAATACTTCAAAAAAAAAA
>NW_010243149.1:23271-23494 GCF_000690775.1 Eurypyga helias | reverse complement strand
GGTCTCACAAGAGCATAGTAGAGGGAGAGAATCATCTGCCTTGACCTGATGACTACACTTCTCTGGATACAGCTCAGGATACAGTTGGCTTTCTGGGCTGCCAGCACACACTGCCGGCTCATGTTCAGCTTTTCATCCACCGTTACCCCCAAGTCCTTCTCCTCGGAGCTGCTCTCTATCCACTCTCCACCCAGCCTGTACTTGTGCTTGGGATTGCCCCACC
>NW_010243149.1:15796-23133 GCF_000690775.1 Eurypyga helias | reverse complement strand
CCCTTCCCTTCAGTGTGTCGACCACGCTACACAGCTTGTTGTCGTCAGCAAACTTGCTGAAGGTGCAATCAATGCCATCATCCATGTCACTAACAAAGATGTTAAATAGTACTGGTCCCAGCACTCACCTCTGAGGAATACCACTTGTCACCGATCTCCCCTCAGACATTGAGCCATTGACCACCACTCTGAATGCAACTATCCAGCCAGTTCCTTATCCGTCGAGCAGTCCATCCATCAAATCCATGCCTCTCCAGTTTGGAGACAAGGGTGTCAGGTGGGACAGTATCGAAGGCTTTGCACAAGTCCCGGTAGATGACATTGGTTGCCGTCATTTATCCGCCAAGGTCGTGACCCCATCGTAGAAGGCCACCATGTTCGTCAGGCACGATCTGCCCTTGGTGAAGCCATGTTGGCTGTCACCAATCACCTCCTCATTCTCCATGTGCCTTAGCATGGTTTCCAGGAGGATCTGCTCCATGATCTTGTCAGGTGCAGAGGGGAGACTGACTGGCCTGTAGTTCCCTGGGTCCTCTTTTTTGTCCTTTTTAAAGATGGGGGTTATGTTTCCCCTTTTCCAGTCAGTGGGAACTTCACCAGACTGCCATGACTTTTCGAATATGGCGGATAGAGGTTTTGCAATTTAATGCATTAATTTCCTAATTGATAAACTGCATTCACCCATACAGTAGCAATTGTGTGACAGTAGCAACTGTTGATATGAAAAGAATGGTACTTGTGCATTGTTTTAGTTGCCTCCTTGATTTGCTTCAGCAGCTGAGAAGGAGCTGGAGGCATCAGAATGATACCAGTCAGCTCGGCTTAAGCCACTGGCAGGTGCTCAGAGATCACTGTTTGAGCAGCATTTGTTCTGTTGGAGTCACAGCCGTGCTTTTAAAGACCTTTGGGTCTGATGGCAAGATTATACTTTCTTTTGATATGTTGATTCATGCACTGCCACTATGGTGTGCCCTTCCCCCATCCCAGTGTTTTATCTGCAGTTACACAGGACATAGGTTTGCCAACTCTGCATGCGGCAAAGGCAGTTGAAATATAATTTTCAGTGTGTCTTTCAAGAGGGACAACCTTTGCACAGTGATGTGATTAGATTTGCATATTTGAAAAGATATATTTGGGTTAAAAATAATATTCACTGCTACTAGCATCCATATCCCTAGACAATATTTCACTAGTTTTATGTGCCTGCTTTATAAAACACAGGTGTGCATTTAATTAGGGACAGCATTTTAACCTGTAGGGCAGTAGCACCCTTGAGCTTTGGAATGATAGCTTCCTGTTTTGGTTCCCTTGTAGACCTATCATGGAAGGATGCCTTTTGTTGCAGTAGCTCAAGAAGTGTTAGCACCAAATCATGCTTGATTGGGCTGTTTCAATTTTCTGTCCCTGCAGTTGAGGACAACAGTAATGTCATGGAGAAATAACCACATACTGCCCTTGGAAAGCCACTCCGCACAGCTCAACTCAAGGCTTGATCTGTACAGGGACATTTGCTCTCCAGTCATATTTGTGCCTTTGTACTATGCTCAGATATGCATTTGTTTGTTATAGCTGTACTGGCACAAAACAGCCACTTAAATGTTTAATGGCCATCCAGTGTTAGGCAGGCTAGTTAGGATGCGGTGAGCCCTCTTGTTCAGCCTGGCTGCCGCACTTGGTACTCCTCAATGACAGACTTGCAGTGAGGAGACACTTTTCCTTTGGCCTCTCCCAGCTGGTGAGGAAGGCATTTGCTTGCAACTTGAGGGACTGAGCACTAGCAGAAAAAGAGACATCTGCTTTTCATGGATTTTACATGTTTTAAAGGTACTGACGGAATAATACTTGTGGTCGGGGTGGGGGACATGCAGGACCACTTTAATCTCTACTAACTCTAAATGCAGTTAAATAGTTCAACTAAAATTATTGTGTTTTGCTGGAACTTTTGTAGCTGTCTTTGGAGGAGAGAAGCAGTAAGGAAAAACACTTCGGAGATGTCAGAAGACAAGACAGGTATGCTAAGTACAGCCATGTAATGAGTTCAGACAGCATTCAAATATATGCCTGCAGGAGGCTCTTTCACAGTCAATGTCATAACTAAAAGGTGACTTCTCTTCGTGAGTATTTGTAAACACAGAGCACAAACATCTAACCTAAAGATGCTAGAGCTAAAAGCGTTAAAATTATTACTGAAGTAATTGCATAAAGCACCTCTACTTCAGGATTTTTTTTTTTTTTTTTAAGAGCATGTTGACGTCTTGGGTGTACTTTTCTTGCAGTAAGCTGCTTACAACTTAGTTTTTGCTGAAAGGTAAGGTAAATAAGATAGAGCTATTTTTAAACAGATTATCATTGTTTCTAAACATATGTAGTATTGCTACATTCAGATGCTTTGGAAATAAAAGTAACATTAACTCAGGAGCCTAATTCTTCAAATCCAGACTCCTTGTTTGTGTGTCTTTACTCTGCAGCAAGAATTTTGATCAAGTTGGATGTTGATGAAGAATTTTGTACTGTCTTTATTGTATGAACATCACGTACTTATCTAGCTAAATCTGTCCTTTTAAGGACAGATAAATAAATATTTGTATTCCTAAATTGAAACTGTTGTAATCTATCTATCCCTTAAAATACATTAAACTGAATTTCTTCTTTTTTTTTTTAATTTGAAAGATAAGCAGTAATGTGAAGCTGGATCTTACAGATTTCATTTTAGAAATAAAGGAGAACAAAATACAACAGTCAGCTTCTTTCTGTTGTCTTTAATGCCATCCTTGAAATATGAAGGCTGCGAGGTCCTCCGCTCTGCTCTTTTAGTGAGTAACTGGTTTCAGGCAGGAATGAGCTGCTGTCCTACACAGACCTGGCTAGCTCACACGGCCAGGGGATCTTGGTTCATTCATGACAGGTCAGGCTGGGTGCCTTGTGCAGTTGGGAAGGTGTGAAAAGTGGCCTTGGGGGTGTTTTTGTTTTTAGGCTCCTGGGCTCCGGGTTGTTTTTGTTTTTGGTTTTTTTTTCTCTGCTTGGGTTTTACTTGCTGTTTTGGAATCTGGCTGTGTTGGTCCACCTGTGGTGAGATACTATATTATATGTTCTATTTTCTGTTGTCGTAATTACTTACTATTAGTAGTATTGTTAATATCACGCTAAGTTTCATTTGTATTATTAAATAGTTCTTATGTCACCCTTTACGAGCTTCCTTATTTTTGTTTTTTCTTTTTCTTTTTTGATTTCTTCCTCTGATCCAGAAGTGATAGAATATCTGAGTGGTACTTAATTGCCAGATAAGGCTAAACCATGACAGTAACCTTGGCAAAGGATGTATGAGGTGACTAGTAGTTCCACAGAGGATTATTTCTCTGCTTCCATTTTCTTGTTTGTTACAAATACTGGGGGGGTCTAATGGTTTCTTGAAGTTTGAACAAGGAAAGTACAGATAGGGAGCCAGTATATGTGAATATTTTTGTAAAGCTGATTCTGTAATTACACTACTTCATCACAGCCACATCTTACATGATTAATAATAATTAGCAGTGGTGAAATAGATCTGAAAAAACACCAGCCCTTTCCTACCTAGGCCTTTTCTAGAGCAGGATTAAAGCTGTATTGTTTAAAGCATTCCTTTAAATCATGGTCTGGACAAGGTCCTAGGGATGACTTCTCTAGCTGGAAAAGTGCTGCATCAGGTTACGTGTCCATCTGACGTACCTATTCTTCTTGTGCTGGGGATAACTTCTGGATGGAGGCAAGAAGTCCTGGTGACTTAACTGAGAGAGGTGAAGAAAACAAATGGAAAAGCTTATATACTGTGTATGGGGAAATTAAGGTGATTTGGGTATTTTTTTTGGCTTTTAAACTTAGGTGGTTTTTTTGTATTGTGGCTGAGTAGATGTTATAGTTGGGTTGGATTTGGACAGGTGCTCTGTGACCGCAGTGGCTCACCATTGTTGCTCAGCTTGCCTCTCCTTGGAGTGAACGCAAACAAGTGTTGGCATGCTGGATTGGGATTTGTTGTTTGGTTATAGGTTTGCTCCCACCTCAGTTTACTGATAGGTGCAGCGCTGGAGAGGTGCAGGCGGTTGTGTTTTACACTGCCAGGGGATGTGTAAGTTAGAGGTGTCCCATGGCCCTGATGCATTGTGGCCATGGAAGAGGGGGAGGATGGCTTGAGAGCAAGTGAGTAGTAAAATCTGTGGCACATTGAAGAACCAGTAAACAGAAACTTTCCTTCATATGTAGCAGATACTTCTGTGAATTTATTTATGGATTGCATTAGCTACACTTAATTTCAAACTGATTTCTGCTGCACTCTGTCCTTACCACATCAGCTATTCCTGGTAGCACTAGAAAATGTTGGTTTTCTTGATCTTGTCATCTATTTGTTCCAGTTTATTCTGCTGTGTGTTACATGGTTCTATTCAGACTCCAAGTTAATCAGAAATAAATATGAAAATCAATATAGGAATTATTTGTGTTAGACTTTGTAAAAGCTTTTATTTAGAAAATATATAGTTGGCCCAACTTTTATATTGCCACTGGTATTAAACTGAAGGCATAAGTTAAATGATGTTAAATGAACTTGGTAATAGAGGAAAGCAGACATAAGAGTTTTGCTCCAGCTCCCTATTATGTCATAAACACATGGGATTATGGATTCAATAGAAGTCTCTAATGAGGATGTTCCCTGGCTGGAAAGGCAGTCAGTTTCCTTCTGTGCTTCACTGTCAAATCAGAATAATATTGAACTGGGCTCTATAAGATCTGTTCTGAATCTGCTGTTTGTAAACATTTTGCCATCCATGTCATTGCTGAAACTTAGGACAAATACTGTTTTTGCAGAAGATGCCAAGCTGGGAGGAGCTGCAAGCATCTGAGAGTTAAGAATTCAGGCTTTTCATGAGAAGTTGGAGAAATAAGGTGACATAAAATGCAGTTCAAAATGGAACAAACAAAGGTAGAAATAATTCCTATGCTAAGGTAAAGTAATCAACTATGCAAATAAAAGATGAGAGAGAATTCAAGGGATGGTTTTGAGGATAAAATGCACTTCAGGACTCTTAAGTATCATAAGTTATGAAAAGAGCAAATAGCATACTGAAAAGTACGAATTGAACAGGGCCTGCAAGGACTGGATTTACTGATCTTCTCCTAGGCTCTAGTGCTGCTGAGAAGTAATATGGGCAGAGAAATAAGACTCTTGTAGCAGTATCAGGCGCCTCACTGTAGACTGCAATTTGAAAAGTACCCCAGGGAGGACAATGAAAATCAATTGAGTTCTAGGAGGAAAGATTAAAAGTATTAGATATGTTTTAGTTATGTTTAAGGGATGGGGGAGGGGAAGGACTAAAGGGAGTCTGGATCTGAGTCGAGGTGTGGTAATAGGTGTCTGTGCATGGTTATTGTGCTGGGTTCAGTCAGGAAAGGGTTAACTCTTTACCATGGCTGCTAGGAAGCTGTGTTCCTGGATGCAGAGCAGTACTGATAAGTTCTTAGCTGGCACTGGGGAATGGCTGCACTGAATTCAAGGTCTTTCTCTGCTTCTGATACTGCTCTCGCTGTCTCGCTACAGGCAGTGTGGGGGACACACAGTTCAGACAGCTGACCCAGACTGACCAAGAAAGTATTTCATTCCATAGTATGTCATGCTTGGGGCATAGAGGAGGAGGGTTTCTGGGAACCATTACTCTTTCTTACTCACTTGCTTGTTTACTTCCTGGCAGTTGCTAACACTCTCCCTGACTCCTGTGTTACTTGCTGTGCTAATTCCTGTGTTGGCTCATTCATGAGGGAGTGGGTGGGTTTGTTTAGTTTTCCCGGTCATGCTATCGCTGGTAAGGTTCGCTCAGAATCTGCGACATCCTCAGGCTGTGATCGCTCTCGGGCTGCGGCTCTTGGGCTCTCTGGCTCTGACTCTCACTTCTCAACACCTGATTGTGCATTGGTCAGTGGGTGGTGAGCAGCTGTGTCATAATTGTATCATATGTTTTATTTTTTATTATTTTAATTATTAGTATTTGCTTGTATTCATTTAGATTCTATTAGTAAATAGTTCTTATCTCAATTTTATGAGCTTCCTTAGTTCTTTTTCCTCTGGTTCTCCACCTCTGCTAGAGAAGAAGGGGGAGGATTTTTGAGAATGACTTCATGGTTTACTAGCTGGAGTTAGACCATGACAGTTACGCATATAAAGGAGGATGATATTGTTCATGTTTCAACTCCACTGTGGACAGAACTGGAAATAATGCTCTTAAATGGCAACAGTGTAGTTTAGGGTGAGAAAACACTGCAAGGCAAAGATAACAGAGCTGTAGGATGAATTTTATAGGAGCTCTGTAAATTGTGTATTGCTGATAGGTCAGAGCAAGTAGGTATATGTGAAGAATATTTGTGTTTGATACTTCTGTAGAGGCAGACAATGCAGATTCTTGAAGGCCTTCCTAGTCTATTCATACTTCTTTCTCTGCTAAGGAGGGTAGTGCCATCCACTGCCTTGGCCTGGGAAGGTGTATACTTAGGCAGTAGACTAACTCCATGTAGATCACTCTACAGTCCATGATGGTTTGTAGTAATTCAGAATGTTCTTTAAAAAATCTAAAGTGGTGGAATGATTTATAGAAGAAAATAATGGTCTTTGCATGTCATATAAATGCCAAGATGAAAAGACATGTTTCCTGAGGAGGAAGCACACTTACAGATACTGTGTATTCCAATTACTCTATTTTTGCTGCTAAACGGTAGTAAAGTTAAATGTCATCACTGACTGTTCTTATGGTAGTAAGTGCCAGAGTTAGAATGGGTCACAGTGAGTGCTCACTGCAATGTTGAATTGTACATTAGTACTTCTCACCAACTGGCTTCTGCTTTGTTCAAGCACATAGATGGATGGTGTTCAAGAATAAGGTAGTTATTCAGCATTTAATTTTACTTTTCAAGCATTCAGGGTCCCAGGCCTCATTTATTGCATGGTGCAGAATCATAGAAGTGTCGTTTGGGAGAGATATCTAGAGCCTGTTTTCCCTAACTCTTATTCAAAGCCTATTTTTGATCACATCAGCTCTCACGTTCCTGAATACTTTGAAAACCACCGAGGGTGGAGATTCCATCACCCATGGTAACCTGTTTCATTGCAGCTGTAACTTCCTAGTGAATCATAGAATCATACCATAGAATGGATTGAGTTGGAAGGGACCTTAAAGATCATCTAGTTCCATGCTAGTTCCCTGACATGGACAGGGACAACTTCCACTGGACCAGGTTGCTTGAAGTCTCATCCATCCTGGCCTTGAACACTTCCAGGGATGAGGCATCCACAACTTCTCTGGGCAGCCTGTTCCCGTGCC
>NW_010243149.1:4856-15577 GCF_000690775.1 Eurypyga helias | reverse complement strand
GAGGTTCTCCAGCCCTCTGATCATCTTTGTGGCCCTTCTTTGGACTTGCTCCAACAGGTCAATGTCCTTCCTATGTGGAGGGTCCCAGAGATGGACACAAAACTACAGGAGTGTCTCACAAGAGCAGAGTAGAGGGAGAGAATGACCTCCCTTGCCCTGCTGGCAATAGTTCTGGATACAGTTTGCTTTCTGGCTGCCGGCACACCCTGCTGGTTCATGTCCAGCTTTTAATCCGCTAGTACCTCCAAATCCTCCTCAGGGCTGCTCTCCAGCTATTCTCCAGTGCCCAGCCTGTGCTTGTGATTGCCTCAACCCATGTGCAGGACCTTGCACTTGGCCTCGTTCAGCCTGGTGAGATTGACACAGGCCCACCTCAGCCTCAAGGTCCCTCTGGATGGTATCCTTTCCCTCCAGTGTGTTGACTGCACCACACAGCTTGGTGTCACGTGCAAATTTCCTGAGGGTGCACTCAATCCCACTGTCTGTGTTGCTTGAATAGTGCTAGTCCCAATACCAACCCCTGAGGAATGCCACTTGTCACTGGTCTCCACTCAGACATTGAGCCGTTGACCACAGTTGTCTTGAGTGCAACTGTCCAGCCAAATCCTTACCCACCAAGTGGTCCACTTGTCAAAGCCATGACTCTCCAATTTAGAGACAAGGATGTCATGCAGGACAGTGTCAAACACTGCACAAGTCTAGGTAGATGACACTGGTTGCTCTTCCCTTATCCACCAACACTGTAGCCCCATCAGAGAAGGCTACCAGATTTGTCAGGCATCATTTGCCTTTGATGAAGCCATGGTACCATTGCCTTCTGGGGGCGGGGGTGGAGGGACGCAGGATGGCTTGTGCCCTTGCCAGTGAAGACTGAGGCATAAAAAATCATTCAGGACCAAGGCCTTCTCCATATCCTGGGAAACTAGCTCTCCCATTTCCTTCTAGAGAGGGCCCACATTTTCCCTGATCTTTCTTTTATCCCCTGTGTACCTATAGAAGCCCTTTTGTTGGCCTTGATGTCCCTGACCAGGTTTAATTCTGTCAGGGCTTTAGCTTCCCTAACCTGATCCCTGGCTTCTCAGACAGTTTCTCTGTAATCCTCCCAGGCTCCCTGTCCCTGCTTCCACGCTCTGTAGGCTTCCTTTTTGTGTCTTAGTTTGTCCAGAATCTTCTTGTTCATCCATGCAGGCTTCATAGCATTTTTGCCGTGTTCCTCTTCATTGGGATGCAGTGCTCCTGAGGTGGTAAGAAGACATGCTTGTATACTAGCCAGCTTTCTTGTGCCCATCTTCCCTCCAGGGCTTCATCCCATGGAACTCTGCCAGTCAGTTCCCTGAAGAAGCCAAAGACTGCTCTCTTGAAATCCTGGGTAGCAAGCTTGCTGCACACACTCCTCACCTCCTTAAGGATCTCAAACTGCTATTTCAATGTCACTGCAACAAAGGCTACCCTTGAGCATCGTATTCCCTACCAGCCCCTCCCTGTTGCTGAAAACAAGGTCCAGCATGGCACTTCGTCACAAACTGCTCCAGCATAAGTCCTTTCGATGGAGTGCAGTCCTTCAGGAACAGACTGCTCCATTGTGAGTCCTTCATGGGGTCACAGGTCCTGCCAGAAGACCAGTGTGGGCTCTTCTCTCTGTGGGTCCACAGCTCCTGCCAGGAGCCTGCTCCAGCATGGCCTTCCCACAGCATCATAGCCTCTTTTGGGTGCATCCACCTGATCTGGAATGGGATTCTCCATGGGCTGCAGGTGGATCTCTGCTCCACCATGGGCTGCAGTGGGACAGCCTACCTCATCATGGCCTTCATCACGGGCTGCAGGGGAATCCAGTGCTCTGGCTCCTAGAGCACCTTTTCCCCTTCCATCTTCACTGACCTTGGTGTCTCTGGCAAGCTTCTCTGCTTTTGTTCTAGCCTTTGGATTTTCATGAGACTTTTGCTAAAAGATGTCCTAGAGAAAACAAACTGCACATTGAAACTATGGAAAATATGCATTCATACAGGACTGAAAGCAAGTGGAAGTCTGACTTTTTTAGACTTTATTTTTTCCTGATTTTATGTCAGTTCCAAGAGTTGTGGATTTAAAAATAAATTTGATGAATGTAATTTTGCTGTTGGTACTTTTTTTTTTTGACAGTACTTTAGTCAGTATGGTGTTCTGCACCTCTACAGGGTTCAGAACTTTCTATGTACATTTACACTGACTTGTATACCCCACCTAGTAAAACCTTGATTACCTATTGATGATTGTACTACAGTGCTCAGTAGCAGACATTAATTTCAATTCAGAAACATACCAAAATCAGTCTTGAAAAACCTTCTTCCTATTTTGACTTCAAGTAATATAAATCTGTTACCTGGCAGAGGTATTGCAGACTCTTTCTCCATCTACTGCTTTTCTGAATGGGTCTTCACTGCCATGGAAAACATAATCTCTTTTTTTTTTTTTTTTTCCAGATGACTACTTTGGGCAATCTTACACCCCCAAGCACTGTATTTTTCTGTTGTGATATGCAAGAGCGATTCCGGCCAGCAATCAAGTACTTTGGTGATATCATCAGTGTGGGCCAACGACTGGTATGTTTCTTGCTTGTTCATCACACATGTAAATTATTATTTTATACACAACCAGCTTACTGGTTATTCAGTTTCAGGTAATAACATGTCTTTGCTGTTATCATTCTTTAATAATTTCTTGTATGCTTTCCTCCTTGTCCCCTTGCAGCTCCAAGGTGCACGGCTCTTAGGAATTCCAGTTATTGTAACTGAACAGTATCCAAAAGGTCTTGGCAGCACTGTGCAAGAAATAGATTTAACAGGAGCTAAACTTGTGCTTCCCAAAACAAAATTTTCAATGGTGTTGCCAGAAGTTGAAGCAGCATTAGCAGAGATCCCTGGAGTCCGCAGTGTTGTCCTGTTTGGAGTAGAAGTATGTGCCTTGCCATTCTCATACTGTTTCATGGTAATGTCTGTTGGCTGACAATAAAATTAGGAATATAATTTTATTCTGTAATAAAAAAGATCAATTTATATTGCTTAGACCCCAGATATCCTCTGCAGATTAAATTATTCTTGTGTTGCCTTTGGTAGTATCTCATAATAAAATTTGAAATGAGATATTTGTAAACTACAGGCTCTTGTCTTAAGCTTGATTGGCATTTAAAACCTGTGTTGAGTTCCCTAGTAATGTTGGGTAAAAAAATAATTAATGTACTCTAATTTTGCATTGTGATATTCACGTTTTATAATAATTTTTTGTTGGTGGGGTTTTTGCCTTTTAATTTGCTCCCCTCTAGACTCATGTCTGCATCCAGCAGACAGCATTGGAATTAATTGGCAGAGGTTTGGAAGTTCATATCGTAGCTGATGCCACCTCATCAAGAAGTATGATGGACAGAATGTTTGCTCTTGAGGTAAGTTTCTTAGTCAAGGCTTTCTTCACCTTGTGTGTGTATGTTAGTTTCCCTGCTTATTTTAAGTTAACCGGGCATTTCTGATAACAGTAAGTGGTAGACAGGTGTAGACTTGAGAAGAGATGCATGCTGTGGTTCTCAGAATAGCTTCCAGAATGGAGAAACACTCGTTTATTTTTACTTCCTATATTATGATTAAATACGTGAATCCCAGTTTGGGACACTTGAGTTTTAAGTGATTGTTCTGTACATTCTAAGTTACTCTGTATAACCGTTAGCCTGTTAGGATATTTTCTTATGGAGTGTTACCTTTACAGAAGAGTAAAAGTGCTACAGAGCTTTTGGTTTTGTTGTTCCAAATAGTATTTATTCTGCTGTTGAAATTCCTTGAAATGCAATAGAATATAGAAAGTGATCCTGTTCAAAGGTCCTTCTTGTATGTCTGTCCCCCCCTCTGCTCTTCTTTATCAGTGCAAATTAAATCTTAATCTCAAGACCCTGTGATTATAGTAAAGACGCATACACCCGCACTCCCCCACCCCTGCCCTTTCTAGGAACTTAGTCTAATTAAATGTTGAGAAAGTGGAGATAAATGTAACAAGATTATTTAAAAGCATGTAGCAGCATGTGGTAGCAAATTCATACAGAAGATTTTTTGATAGTGTACACTAACTTGCCTACAGGCATTACCTTTGGAAATCAAAGTCATATACATTAAATATTGCAATTCTTGTCTTAGGGTCTAACAATTACGTAGAAGTTGAGACTAATAATAACTACAGTATTTTGTACTTTTTCCATTGATTTGGAGAAGACTTTTAATTCTGTTTCTCATGAATAAGAGAATTAAAGGCTAAAGGGAAATCACCCGCATACACTGTTTGATGAAACCCATGACTTTGATTAAGTGGAAGCTTAATGTTATCTGTCACGTAAAGCATGGTGACGCACACAGAGTGCAGGAATGACTGAAATCACGGACTTCCCTGGTCAGTGTGGTGCAGCAGCAGTACTAGACAAAATAAATATAGAAAACCTGAAATCTCTTTGCCTTATTGTGTGTTTCTCTGTACCTTTTTTATCGCTTATACTGTGTCTGTAAGTGTAGAAGTTGGTTCAGTGTAATGGAGGTTAAAGCAGTGACTAGCTAGCTTTGCTTTTCTTTCTAGTCAAAAAGATAATCAGTCATCTTAAGAGCATGTTTGGTTGCAAAAGCTGTCATCCAGACAAATTGGTCAGTTTTAGGTAATTTTTTAGTATGTCTTTGCAATGTTTCCTCACCAAGCATGAAGAAAATGTTTTGCTGTGGTCCCTTGGGTAGTCATCATCAAAATAGGATTCAGGAGATGTTTGCTGGCTTCCTGTGATGAACAGCATGACAAAATTACGGCAGTAACTCCTTCTTCTCTGTGGCTATGCATGCCAACATTGTCTCCTTTTTGTGCTGTAGAGCCTCTATTAAAAATGCTGCTGAGGGCAGTTGGGCTAGAGCAGGCAAAAGGTGGGCCCTCGTGGGAGCCGGAGACTAGGAGAAAGGGGTACATGTACTGGGCACATCAGTAATCCTGATTGACCATGATGATGCCTTTCTTAGGGAAGTACATACCAAAGTATTGGGTAGTCCTGCTTTAGTCACACTGTACAGCTGACAGTTCTAAGCAAGCTTTTTTAATTTTCGAGTCTGATATTGTCTGTTGTGCAAACTTGCTCCATACATGGTGAACTGAGGTGAAGTTCATAGATCTGGGTTCCCTGGGTCCTTCTCCTTACCTTTCTGGGAAGGTGGTGTATGATTTACCTGTTCTCAGTAACACAGCCCTCTTCTGTTCACAGTGACCTTTCAACGAAGATAAAGAATGACCTTGCAGTGGTAACAACCATATTCCTCAACAACCTTAAATAAATCCCATCTGTTCCCACCTGTCCCTTCAGTTTTCCACATTTACCCTCACACAGCATGTGTTTTGATGGTGCTGGTGATGAGCATGCACATACCTGAACAGGTGCACTGGGAAGTGCAGTTTGAATTAAGTGATAGCCAAAGCGTTCATGCTTGCCTGGATGACCCTAAAGAGTTACTGTATCTGCTTCTGTTATGCACTTCAGAATGGTAGGAGGCAAAAATTTCCAATTAAAAAAAAAATCAAAACTTCCATTGATGAAATAATTCAACCCAACTGGCCAAGATTGTGTCTGTTCTTAGTCTCTGCCATATCTGATGAAGATGCCTTGTGTCACTGCTTTGTCTTGGATTGAGTCAGATTAGTCTGTTCCTGGTGGATTTCTTTTCTGTTATGCATCTGTTCTACTTGTTCTTGGTGAGGATGCAACACACTTGCTGGTTTCCTTTGTCAGAAAGACTGTGTGCTAAGAAAACTTTTCCTTTCCTTGCAAATATCCAGTATGCTTTGCACATGTGTCTCTTCATTCTTACTAATCTCAAAACTGTATAAATTATACTTAGTCCTAGAAGTAGAATATAAGCCAGTGACAGCCTCTTCGATATGTTATGGTATGTTTTGCTACTGAAGAGAAGACAGTTACTTTTTTCAGTCAGCATTTCTGAGAAGGCAAGGTTCTTTAAGAGTCTGTTTTTTTTCTGTCACCCATACTTGTTAAAAGCAAAAACTTTGTATTCCTGGAGAAGTACATTGTAAAAACATTGCCATAATATTTCATTCTGATTTTCTTATTTTTCTCTTTTGTATGTGTATGTGGTTTAAAAAAATACGGTGTTGCACAGAGCAGGAGAGCTAGGGAAGCCATCAGCTTTGTTTCAGCTTAAGAGTATTTCAAGGCTTGCTACCATTATTGCAAGTGGGAAGCATTGACTTGAGTAAGTCTAGCCTAGTTAGTGTATCATTATATACACTGTACTTACATATACTTTACTGATTCCTTAAAATTAATAACTTTCCTCCATCAATTGCTTTGTAATTGAACAACTAAACAGCAATGATAGTCATCTCCCCTAGAAAGTTTGGAGCTTTTATTTCATCTAGTAGTTACAATTGAAGCCTGTCTGAAGGTGTACGTATCTGTATTTTCTCCCTCTTGCCCTCCTTTGGCTCGTTCAGGACCCCCTTAGATTTGGTGGAACATGGAGCTGAGTAGAGGATGATGGAGGGAAAGCTGGATCCATGAAGTGTTTTACTGCCAAAGCATCTGCACAATTGCTGGGAAGCTGACGGGGAGGCAGGGGGTGGTCAGCCTTTAATTAAAGATAACTTTTCTATGTAGACAACCACAGTCTTAAAAGTTCAGAAAACTTTGTACTAAGTCTTGTGGCTTCGGCTACATGAAACATTGCTCTATTTAGTTGCACACTTCCAAGATCCAGCAGACCTCTTTCAGTTTTGATTTCTATGCAGTGATGCTCTTTATTCTATAGCCTGTATACTATAATAACGTATAGATTAAAAGGAGCTGCTGTTGTATCAGTATGATTTATAAGGTCTGTGGAACAGCTTTTCATTCTGTCTCCTGAGATTACTAGCACTAACATACTGTGCAGCCCAAGAGCCAAAGTACTAGTACATAACAAGCTCTGAAAGAGAAACTGTTACTATTAAGTTTCTTGCTTGATGCCTTTAGCTTGGACCTCGCTATTTTCTTTTTCCCCAGGCCTTTCCAATCTGTATAAGAGTGAAGAAAACTATTGATGGGACCATGCAAAGGGAAAGGGTTGTTAATATAAGAAGGGATGGGTCTTCTGCGTATTAAATCTGACATGGGGAAAGAATCCAGTCCAAGTAGGAAGCCTTATTTATAATCCGGTGCAGCCTTTTTGCTCAGTAAAGTCTATAAACAGTCATTCTCCATCCTAGATTTATAAACGCATCGCTACGAAATGCTGGAATGGAATTAGCAATACTTTTGTTAGTAGGTATTTTTAAAAATACTGTCCGTTTTTTACAAAATGTATACTCATTCACATTTGCAAGTATCTCATGTTATTCTCTCTTTGCTCTTCTCTCTTTCAGCGTCTTGCTCGTACTGGAATTATAGTTACTACTAGTGAAGCTATATTGCTGCAGCTGGTAGCTGATAAAGAACATCCAAAATTCAAAGAAATCCAAAATCTCATTAAGGCGAGTGCCCCTGAGTCAGGGCTCCTTTCCAAAGTTTAAAGAGCATGTGGAGGAAGTGGATCTCATTGTCATCTTCAAGGGGGAAGCAAAGCTGTAAGCGCACATGTACCCCTCTTTCACGCAAAGTTTGGCAGAAGTGTAAAATTAATAATAGACATACTCGTGCTTGCCTTAGCAAAATTGTCTGGTTGTACATCTGGGTGCCAGTAGGTTCTGTTTAGTTACAGGTATCAGGCTTTGGGTGCCATAGGACCCAAATTTGTTATCAAATTTCCCTATTTATTAAAAAAAACCCAAAAATTAATAGAGGTGCCTACTCGTCTCTACTATACACCGATTTTAACAGCTCCAAAAAGTGCGTATTTGCAACACCTCTTGATTGTGCACTTTGTAAAAGTTCTGTGATACTCTGTTTCATTTTTGTATTAATAGAAGATGATTACGTATTGGATAAATGTGGTGTGATATGCTTTAATGTTCCATGTAAAGGAAATATGTCAAGGAAATATTTTAATAGTGCATAAGTTAAAATCAACTAAGATATATGGACTACATGTGCACTTCCGTTCTTTAGAATAAGATTTTAAGCACTTTGCTTCGTAGACAAGACATAGATCAAGCAGCAGCTGATGTTCAATTGCTCTAGGTAGCTGAAGCCTTGATTATTCTGAAATGGAGTGCCCAACCCTGTACTTCACTTTAGTGTACACAAACAGAAAAATGTCATTCAGTGACTTCTTATTTTAAAAAAAAGGTGTAAAGTCCTTCAGAACTAATGGAAGATTACCAAAACTTTAAATAAATTGTTAATGGTAAGGATTTTAAAGAACAAAAACTTTGCAGCTTCGAGTGGTGAATCTACTTCTATATTTAAATTTATTTTGTGGGGTTTTTACTCCTTTTTAGCTATATTGAGTAATTCCACCTGATTTACTCATGGTTAAGTAAGCTCTGAAAGAAACCTTATCGTCTCTAGGCTTTTGTGCTTTTTTTTTTTATGGGCTGCAGTTGGGCAGAGTTTGAATGGAATTTGGCCTAATGCATTCTTCATAAAAGCTTTTCCTTTGTGTTTCAATGGTTTAAACAATGTATAAAATTTAAAGTGTGACTGAGACATTTAGATTTCTTAAGAGTACTAGAAGTTGTCATACTGAACACTGATCTTTTGGTAGAAAACCAATTAGAGTACATGTATTGTTTCAAATGGCTTATTTGCTCCCCAGAAGATGGCTCTAAAATAATTGTTTCAGAGAGTTAGAACCTTTATATGTTCAAACCAAATAAAATGTTAAGATTTGTGTTCTCTCATATAGTTGTGATATTTATTGAAGAGCAAATCCTGAAAGATGTGTTTGCCATGGACCTTAATTCTGTTTTGTGCAGCTGTGGAATTTCTATAGATGTCATGGTAATTTTATGTATAGACCAAGGGTGGATAATGTCTAATAGTTCATCTGCATCTAGAGCTCCAAAATACAAGGAATTAACATTATGCTTCAAGTTGGAGGCAGAACAGCAGGGTGAGTTGGAGAACCGTTGTCCTGTATCACTGACCTTCTTTTCTGTTTTATTAATCATGTTGCCTGGCAGTAGAAAGTCCACTTACATAAATCAACATCTGTGCACAAAAATACTAATAAATTTCTTATGAAATTATGGTTTTATTGCTTTCTTACCTTCATGTTTTGATGGTACCTAGATTTTCAAATTCAAAGAAAAATGACAACAAGGTTTTTTACACATTTGTTTTGGAACAATATCACTTTCCTCAGTAAGAAATACATGAAGTTTTGAGAGATAATTGTATTTGTTACCAAAAGTTTACCATTTTTATATGGATATTACTTGAAGGACAGGTGTTACAAGTTCCTTTGTTGCCAAGTCCTTTCCTAACTAACATTATTACACAAGGAGAATCATTTGGTAGCAACAGGGCACTAGAAAAGAATCCATTAAATACATTGATATTATCTGCAATGATTTTACTAATTTTTTTCTTTTGTATTTGCATAGTCTTCTGTGGCAAACCAGATTTTTGTGTTGGTCCTTTATTTCACAGAATCATAGAATGGTTTAGGTTGGAAGGGACCTTAAAGATCATCGAGTTCCAACCCCCCTGCCATGGGCAGGGACACCCTCCACTAGACCAGGTTGCTCAAAGCCTCATCCAGCCTGGCCTTGAAGACTTCCAGGGATGGGGTATCCACAGCTTCTCTAGGCAAGCTGTTCTGCTACTTCACCACCCTCTCTGCCATGAATTTCTTCCTGATGTCCAATCTAAATCTACCCTCGTTCAATTTAAACCCATTACACCTTGTCCTATCACTACAGGCCCTTGTAAAAAGTCCCCCCCTCACCCACGTCCCAGAGCCTTTTCTCTCCAGGCTGAATAAGCCCAGTTGTTTCTGCCATTCTTCATAAGAGAGGTGCTTCAGCTCTCTGATCATCTTCGTGGCCCTCCTCTGGACTTGCTCCAACAAGTCCAGGTCCCAGTTTGTCTGTTTTTTCATAAGCTTAAAAAATAAAAATGCAGAAATACCTATGTATTATGCTGTAAAACTGTGCTCTTACATGTGCATTAAGGGGCAGAATGATTGAAGTCTTTCTCCTTTATTAGGTGGGTGCATTAATCAGCATCGCATGAATCATTCAGATTAGATTCTAAGCGTATTAAAAAGATTAGAAAAAGTATTGCGATATTGCTGTCATGTAAGGTAAGTTTTTTCACAGCAAAGAATTTCCTTTGCTTCTTCATGCTCTAAGTCATCTATATTTTCTGTTCTGACAAGCGGGTTTTCACATGCAGTAGAACAGCAGAACTGAGCCTTGTGAGAAGAGGTCTGCAGGCTGTTGCATTATCTAGTGTAAGTACTGTTACGCCCTGTGTGGATATGAAATAAGTTAATGAATTAACATGGAGGAGAATTGCTTAGGAATATACTCGGGTGGTTGTGAAGAAGCCGAATTCATCATTGTCTAAGTGCCAAGCTGTCCTTTATTTGAAGACTTCACCACAGCTATGTCTAAGCAGCATGAGTGCCATCTGCTGTAGGTGGCTTCAGCGTGATTTCTCTTTCCTAGGGGAGCAGAAGGACAGTCCTTGATGGAGAAGGCTAGTTTATTTTTCTTGGTAGGTGCTCTCTTCTGTGCAAAGTTGCTGATGTGTTGTTAGCCTTACTGGAGTAACTGGTGTATAAATTCTATGATAAATCTAA
>NW_010243149.1:0-4826 GCF_000690775.1 Eurypyga helias | reverse complement strand
TAAAGGTGAGTGCTTTTTTTCTTTTTGGGACAGTTTATGTTTTGAGTTTAAAATTCAGTCCTGTCTAAAAGGACCATGGTTGTGGGAATGTTATGTTTCCACTTTTGTGATAATTTTGTATGAAGTAAACCAACTAACTTCTCTAGTACGTGTTGCAAAAACTGAAAACAGAGAATAAATAAAAAAATCAGGTGTTGCTAGCCAATGTCAACAAATGGCCAGAGAGATGGTGCTGTGGGACTGCTCCACCAACATTTCTGCACTTGGCTGACAGTAGTTCTCAGGTAAATGTGAATTTTACATGTTGCTTATTGAGGATATTTCCAATTAGCCATCAGGCTGGTGCCCTCTCTCTCTTGCCTCCTCATGTTTATTACATTACCTAAACAGTGACATTAAACTTTCAGGAGAGAAGAATTAAGATCAATCTTATTTTTTGACATGAGCATTCTTGCTTTTTTCTTTAGAAGTCTGATAGGTTTATTTTTTGTGAAGATTATTTGTTCTCTTATTTAAGAGATAAACATTCATAATGCTTTATGCTTCAAAAACTTAGTTTCAGTTAAACATGAGGTAATAGCTGAAGCTGTGGAGCCCTGAAGAAGGGCAAATGATATTAAAGAGGATAAAGGCTTTTACTTTGATAAGTGGAGATGCCTATTAGTACTGTTACAGTTCACTTATTCTTCAGGGTATTTTCTACTATATGAGGTGCTGCGGCAGTGACAGACAATATCAATGATTTGTAGAATCTGAGTTTTTTCCCCATCTGGATAAATTATAGATAAACTATTCTAGGTGGGTATAACAGATGCCCTTCAGATAGGTTTAGAACATCTGCTCTGCAAATGGGCTATGTCAGGAAATCCTTGGAAAAAAAAGTTCTGTTTCACTTGTTCAGTGCTGGTTTCTTAATAGTCTCTGAAATGGAACACTTTCATGAAGCTATTGTTAGACCTTTCTGTAATCTCAAGAAATCCTTCTAGTACAGCAGAGCTTACAATTGATAGTATGTTGTTGCTTCTCTTAGGACAGAAAAAAAAAAAAAAGATAAGGTAGTGTGTGGGGTCTGGTCTTTTGTTAGTCGTTTAAATTGCATAACTTATTCCCTTATCTTATATGAAAAACTATTAATGCAAAGGACTGCTGTGAATAGAAGCAATTTATTAAGTATTGGCATGCTTAGGACGGCTTAATAGACTTAGTGAAATCACCAGGGTTGGCAGCTCTTTTGCCACTGACAGCATTAGGCTTTACTTTAATAAAACCCTTTTAGCTGTTGGCGAGAGGAGATGAAGCAGGCAAAGGAGTTAATAGAGAATAGATGATGAATTGCAAACACAAAATTGGAAATAAAAGTTGTTTTCTAATTATTACTGATTTTTTTTTTTATTTTTTCTCCCTTGGAGATGTTAAGAAGCTGAAACATTTATTAACATAGAATTATATACCTTAAATTACAAAAACTGAATAGGTTTTTTCTACTGAGTTGTGGACTGTTTAAAACTTGATTTCATTACCTCGTAACTGTCTAAAAAGCCAGCTCTGCTAAGCTTTTTGGCTCCAAATATTGTAAAAATTGTTTACCCTTCCAGTTGGCAATCTGCTATCAAAATAAAGAAGGGTGAAGTGTTGGAGCGAAGACCGAAGATTACTACATACTTGACACTGACATCCCTGAGACAGGTATGAACTGTTACCTGTATTGTTATTTCAAGAGTAGGAATATGTACAACTGAGACTTGGACAAACTAAAAGCTTTCTGAAAACAAAGTTAGCTCATCATAATTGGAATTATTTTACCTGTCTACGAGATGGATTTTTACAACTAAAAGATCCTTGTACACCTGAAGAGAAGCAGCTTAGAACTAAGTTGTTGATGCTCATCTCGCATCATAGGGAGGGGACTGGATTGTTAAACTGAGCCAAAATCTGTTAGAGACAGCCTCTTGCTGTGCTGCCACAGGGAAGCAGATGTTTGCAATTAAACCAAATGAGAATATTTGATTTTTTTTTTTTTCCCCCCAGAAAGATTTGCTTGTTCAGGTTCACAAAGCTCTGTGTAAAACTTTTAGTTCAGCTCAACTCTTGAAACTGCATTTTAGAATATTGTTCACACATCTGGAAAAGTAGCTGTCTGGCCACCACGTTGTTTCCATAAGTTGTCAGAGTTTATTAAAATCAAATGTAATTCTGCCATTATTTTGAAGTTGTATAGTGGCATTGTTTATTTTTGGTATGTTTGTACTGAGGCACTGAAAGTCTTGGAGTTTGTCATGTTGAGTAACCCTGCTGTCTTCCTAGTCAAAATCCTTTCATGCAGGGAATCAGAGGATTACTATGTCTTCTGCTAGCAACTTCAAGGCTATTTCAAGACCCTTACAGGAGAAAGACACTCTAAAATTGGGTGAATGCCATACAGGAAAGTGTTAGCACTGAAACACAGTAAATACAGATTTATTCTCTTGATAATTACTGACTCACTTGTAAATCCCATGCCCTGAATACCATGAAGTACCTGCACGGTTCTATTAGTGTTTAGTAGACACGTTTGAGCTGGTAAGTATGATTAAAATGAACAGTTTCAGTTAATTTAATAAAATCACCAGAGACAACACATCACAAGATATTTATTACTCATAATCTACTGAAACCATGCTAACCAGGTAGACTAGACTATTACGTTGCTGTATAAAGTTTCCTTATGAACCCATTGTAAAGATTGTAACTTGAATTTCTGTAACTTCTAGTGCAGGGATTACTATATTAAAAATTCCAAGGTAAGTAAATATTTAAATGAGTAAAATCTCACTCCTGTGTACTGTTGAATTTATTGTTTAATTCAATGGATCAGTCTGTGTTTGATTGGAAACGGGTGGTTTACTGAGCTCTGGTGTAGCAGCACGAAGCTGAAGACCAGGACAGGGTTCTGTGCTCTGCTGGGACTGGTGCAGCTAGCTCCAGTGGTACTGCTAATTCCTCCCTGCTCTGGTTTCTCTGGCAGGTCCTGACACACTTGTTAACTGTGAATAACAATGAGGTGGCTTTTGAGTAGTCTGCTGCAAATAGGTATTACATGGGATAAGTTTTAAGTTTTCATACTATTAAAAGGAAATTGATGTCCTGCCATTTCAAGGAGCTGACAGATAGTGTCTGGTATTAATAGACTAAGTGAGATATGCATCAGATGAAAGCCGAGAATGAAAAGAGTTATTTCTAAACTTAAGGATTTTCCATCCTCCTGCTCCCACAACCACAATGTTCCAGCATGGCGAGAGGCAGGCAGTCCTGCACCAGTGCTGCACAGCTGAGCCAAAGCACTCTGAGGCAGTTCTAGTCCAGCTGCTAACACAGAAGCCTGTCTGTGACAGTTGTCATAGTTTGGCCCTCTTTACATGACATCTGAGCAGCTTCTGAAATGACACAGCTCATATCCTGCTGACTGAGAAGCAGTTGGGCCTCTCTGAATTGCATGCTTATAGAAAAAGATGGTTAGGACCTGGATTTCTGCCTCTTGTCTCTCCCTAAAGAAGACTTCAGGGTAACATTCACACAAAATAAATATTCTTAATGAAACCCTACTGTAATATTTTGGGTGCCTGTTGTAACCTCTGCCCCCATAAATACTTTCAATGAATGTGTCTTTTCTTTGTGTGTGTAAGTAACAGTAAGAGTTTACTCTTCCCTGGAATAAAAATAAATGAGAAATGTCAGATTGCATGAAAAGGTATTTTGGAAACAAAATGTGAATGTGCACAGAGACTAATTCCTCCCAGCAGGGTATTTGCAGACATTCAGGTAAAGTATGGGATAGCATCTTGTTGCTTCACCACACACCACAACCTATATCTGAATACCAGTAGAATAAATACAGTGAAAGATAATTAGGATAGTATTTTCAAATGTAACTTGAGTCCAAGTACATACTAGAATTTATGGAAAATCTTCACTTTACAGATGAGGAAAGTAATTCATTTAGATGCTTTAAAAAATTCAATCAGAGGTTGAAAAAACCATGGGATATTTCATTCTATTCAGTTTGGGACTGATGCTATCTAGTTCATCAGTATTGTAAGTCTATTAACAGCATATGCACAGAAGTAAATGTTTTTGGTAATCTTTGCTCTTTCACAAGTGTATGTCTGTATTATTAAATTAGACTTCTTTTCATGTAATCTTTTGTTCTGCAACTAAGAGGCAATTAAGATGTCTCCTTGTTGGCCACTTCCCACTGAAACTGCTGGACATAGCTAGGCTGAGATTTAGTGCAGATTATATTGTGGAATCCAGATTATGATCCCAGTTTACTTAGATTAATACGTGATAAACTCATGAGTAATCCCATTGATTACAAGGATATTAACACTTTCATGGGATGTAATAGTTTCACCATATGTTCCATAAATCAAGCTAAAATGCTTCTGTGCTGGGTTTAGTCAGAAAAGTTACCTCCTTTTACAGTGGCTGCTATGAAGCTGTGTTCCTGGATTTATGTTGAGAAAAGTACTGATAAGATGTCTTTTTAGCTGATGCTAAAAATGGTGCCTGCACCAAATTCAAGGTCTCTCTTAGCCTCTGATGCTGCAGCTGTGTTCCCAACTGTCTCTTGCTACAGGCAGTGTAGAGGAGACAAAGTTCAGACAGCGGACCCAAACTGACAAAGGGGTTATTTCATTCCATAGCCTCTCATGCTCAGGACATAGGGGGAATGTGGGTCCAGGAGCCATTACTCTTTCAATTTCACTCACTAACACTGTACCTAATATGTTAGCCGCTTTGCTCTTTTGCTGGCTTGTTCATTAAGGAGTTGGTGGGTCTGTTAGTTT
>NW_010243148.1:0-3852 GCF_000690775.1 Eurypyga helias | reverse complement strand
GGGTAAGGGGTTGTGGGGGGAAATCTATGATCCTAAAATGCCTCAACTTGAATTTCTTCAGCAGATACCATTTTCTATAACTTCAGAACATGATTTTAGAAAGACTGATCCCTCTCAGCCTTACACCTCTAAACGAGTCTCACAGATAAAGTCCTTAAAAACTATAGCTCTTCACCATGAAGCCTGATTGAAGCCATGGCTGATCCAGGAATGAAACTTACACTTTGTTACTATGTAATACTATCCTGGGTTATTATTTTGTGTTTCAATTTGTGTTGATAATGGCATTGATGCACTATTAGGAACAGGTGTTAACAGTTTATGAAGAAGTAAAGACAGAAATATGAACCAGCATTTGAAGTCTGTATTGGAAAGGAACTGAGTACATCTGTTTGTAAAATATGACACTGACAAACATCTTTCCATTTCAGTAGGAAATGAGGAGAAGGTAAGACAACACCTACTAAAAATAAACAGAAGTAAGTTTGGCTCACTTTTACCCAACATAAAAGACCTGGGTGTTGCAATTCCAAGCCTACTGATGGTAATTCTTAATATACCTTGCAATGTTTGCCAAAAGAGAGATGTTAAAGTCTTCTGCAAGTACCGAAATGACCTGAGTAATAAAGGTTGGTAAGATTCAAATCACTTTTAGACAGATTAATGTCCAACCAAATTAATTTTAAAAAATAAAGTATTTTTATCTAAGTCAATCAATTTGATCTTATGTAAAAGAAGATTTGGAACACAAATTTCGTATGATTGTGTGTCAGGAGCAGAAACTTAACTAGCCAGGGTGGCTGTCCATATGTTAATTTTCGAAGACTGCTGCAAGATCTTTAACCTAGTACACCATATGATTATATACATATTAAAGGACTGCCAAAATATGTATTCATGTTTTGGTTTCAGACAGGAATGAGCTCCTCTTCTATACAGTGCTGGCTAGCCCATCATGGCAGAAAGAATTGTCTCATTCCATTTTACATCAGGATCAGGACATATGGGCAGTTCTGATGTGGGAATTGGACTGGGGGAGTCATTAAGACTTTTGGCTGACAACTGGCCTACTGATGGTAATTCTTAATATACCTTGCAATGTTTGCCAAAAGAGAGATGTTAAAGTCTTCTGCAAGTACCGAAATGACCTGAGTAATAAAGGTTGGTAAGATTCAAATCACTTTTAGACAGATTAATGTCCAACCAAATTAATTTTAAAAAATAAAGTATTTTTATCTAAGTCAATCAATTTGATCTTATGTAAAAGAAGATTTGGAACACAAATTTCGTATGATTGTGTGTCAGGAGCAGAAACTTAACTAGCCAGGGTGGCTGTCCATATGTTAATTTTCGAAGACTGCTGCAAGATCTTTAACCTAGTACACCATATGATTATATACATATTAAAGGACTGCCAAAATATGTATTCATGTTTTGGTTTCAGACAGGAATGAGCTCCTCTTCTATACAGTGCTGGCTAGCCCATCATGGCAGAAAGAATTGTCTCATTCCATTTTACATCAGGATCAGGACATATGGGCAGTTCTGATGTGGGAATTGGACTGGGGGAGTCATTAAGACTTTTGGCTAGCTTGACAACTGGGTTCTTAGCTCTTTTGTTAGCCCTTGGCCTAATTGTTAGTGGGGGAGCAGTTTTCTTTTATTAGTAGTCTGGAGGGGTCCATGGGTTTTCTCCCCACTCTGGAGCTCTCTGGATTTCTCACTGCTTTGGGACCTGGCTGAGTGCCGGTTGGTGCATGGTGAGCTATTGTATCATATGTCCTGTGTTCTATTATTTTAATTACTTATTAGTAGTAGTATTGTTAGTATTAGTATCACTATAATTTTCATTTCTATTATTAAAATTTTTTATATCAAATTTATGAGCTTTCATTTTCTTTTCCTTCGCTTCTCTTCCTGGAGGGGCGGAAGTGAATGAGCAACTGTGTGGTACTTAATTGCCAGATAAGGCTAAACCATGACAATTAAATAGATTAAGAACACAGTAGATTGGAACTGCTAAGAAAACCAGAGCCAACAGGAATAATTGCTGAATGAATATTTTGCTTGATAGATTTGACAGAGATACTACTCAATATTTTTACAAGTGAGCTGCAATGAATATGAAAATGTAACTATCAAAATTTGTGGATTGTTTCACAGTCAATGTGGATAATGTCAGAGGAACCCTGATTGCTTTTTAGTCTTGATCCAGCAGGAAATATGTACAACTGTACAATAAAAAAGGAGGATACTCTGGTGGGTTGACCCTGGCTGAATGCAAGGTACCCACAAAAGCTGCTCTATCACTGCCCTTCTGAGCTGGACAGGGAAAAAAAAAATATATGGAAAGGCTTGTGGGTCGAGACATAGACAGGTGTAGATCACTCGCCAATTACCCTCACAGGCAAAACAGACTACACTTGGGGAAATTATTTTGATTTATTACCAATCAAATACGAGTAGGATAATGAGAAATAAAAACAAACCTCAAAAACACCTTCTTCCCACACCTCCCTTCTCCCTGGTCTTAACTTTACTCCTTATTTCCTCTACCTCCTCCCTCTAAGTGGTGCAGCTGGTTGGGAAATGGGAGTTGAAGTCAGTTCATCACACGTTTCTGCTACTGACACTCTTCTCCTACTCCAGTGTGTAGTCACTGTCATGGGAGACAGTCTTCCACAAACTTCTCCAATGTGAGTCCTTCCCATGGGCTACAGATTTTCATAAACTGATCCAGCGTGGGTCCTTCCCATGGGGTGGAGTCCTTCAGGAGCAGCCTGCTCCAGTGTGGTTTCCCCCACGACATCACAAGTCCTGCCAGCAAACCTGCTCCAGCCTGGGCTGCTCTTTCCACAGGGCCACAGGTCCTGCCAGGAGCTTGCTGCAGTGAGGGTTTCTCACTGGGTCCCTCCTTTGGGCATACACCTGCTCCATCATGGCATCCTCCCTAGGCTGCAGGTCGGTCACTGCTCCACCCTGACCCTCCATGGCTGCAGGAGCACAGTAGGCCTCACCATGGTCTGCAGGGGAATCTCTGCTCTGGTGCCTGGAGCACCTCCTCCCCTTCCTTCTCCACTGTCCTTGGTGTCTACGGGGTTGTTGTTTTCACATGTTCTCACTGCTCTCTCCAGCTTCAGTTGTGCAGGGTATTATTTTTCCTTTCTTAAATATGTTATCAGAGGGGTGCTACCACTGTCACTGATTAGGTCAGCTTTGGCCAGCATTATCCACCTTGGAGCTGTCTGGGATTGGCTCTATCGGACATGGGGGAAAATTCTAGCAGCTTCTTACAGAAGCCACCGCTGTAGCCCCTCTGCTACCAAAATCTTGCCAGACAAACCCAATAGGGACACATTTTCAGAATGGGAACAACAAGAAAGGAAGAAGTAACTACTGTGGGTGAGATAGAAGTTTTGAGCTGCAGTGTAGCAAAGGACATCTCAACAGACAGGAGCCTGCTGTTGCGCTTCCCTCTGTGGACTGAAATGCTGCCAATGAGAGAAATCTACTTACTGGCAGTATGTTCTGTCTTCCAAGTAGTCATTAAATGAGTACTCAGCTAAATTACCTCACTTTTGCAGTTGGCTAGCTGAAATGCAAAATGGCCTAGTACAGGCCAGCCAACAGCAATAGCAGGATGACATGCTCATGTGTGAGCACCTGGTTTGCAGACCTCCAGGGCAGAAGCATTCTCAGACATGTTAATTATGTCTATCATTCCAATAACATGTTGATTCTAAAGGAAAATGTTAGCAAATTGCCTGTCAGCATTTGTTAACTGATGTAACATTTAACATTGATCCAGAACATCAGTTTTGAGGTAGAGATCTGTGCTGGATTCAGTCAGGA
>NW_010243147.1:792-1385 GCF_000690775.1 Eurypyga helias | reverse complement strand
ACCACCTAATGAGCCTTAATGAGCACCATCACCCAACAAGATTAATGAGCCTTAATGAGCAACAAGACCTTGGTCTTCATCACCCAACGAGCCTTAATGAGCCTTAACGAGCCCCAAGACCTTGGTCTTCATCACCTAACGAGCCTTAATGAGTCCCCACCACCTAACGAGCCTTAACGAACGACCACCACCTAACGAGCCCCAGGACCTTGGTCTTTGTCTCCCAACGAGCCTTAATGAGTCCCCACCACCTAATGAGTCTTAACGAGCTCCAAGACCTTGGTCTTCATCACCCAACGAGTCTTAATGAGGCTTAATGAGTGGCAAGACCTTGGTCTTCATCACCCCATGAACCTTAATGAGCCCCCACCACCTAATGAGCCTTAATGAGCAACAAGACCTTGGTCTTCATCACCCAACAAGCCTTAATGAGACCCAAAGTCTTGGTCTTCGTTACCCAACGAGCCTTAATGAGCCCCGACCACCTAATGAGCCTTAATGAGCCCCAAGATCTTGGTCTTCATCACCCAACGAGCCTTAATGAGCCTTAACGACCCCAAGACCTTGGTCTTCATCACCTAACGAGCCTTACT
>NW_010243147.1:0-542 GCF_000690775.1 Eurypyga helias | reverse complement strand
CCCACCACCAAATGAGGCTTAACGAGCTCCAAGACCTTGGTCTTTATCACCCAACGAGTCTTAATGAGGCTTAATGAGCCCCTAGGCCTTGGTCTTCGTCACCTAACGAGCCTTAATGAGCGCCAAGACCTTGGTCTTCATCACCCGATGAACCTTAATGAGCCCCCACCACCTAATGAGCCTTAATGAGCAACAAGACCTTGGTCTTCGTCACCCAACAAGCCTTAATGAGTCTTAATGAGTCACAAGACCTTGATGTTCATCACCCAATGAGAAAGGAGCCCCAAGGCCTTGGTCTTCATCACCCAACGAGCCTTAACGAGCGGGTGGGGGCAGGGCGGGGGATCCGGGGAGGATTCCAGGGCAGTTGTCCGAGGTGGGGGCAGGGAAGCCCACGCCCTGCCGGAACCGAACCGGGTCAGGGACACCAAGGGATAAGAAGAAAATCAGGGAAAACGCGGGCCCTCGGCGAAAGGAAACGGGAAGGCGGCGGCATCCCGAGGGACCCGGAGCGGCCGGAGGGACGGGATGGCATCCCGAGG
>NW_010243146.1:90307-141284 GCF_000690775.1 Eurypyga helias | reverse complement strand
CTATGATTCTATGATTCTATGCTAGTGACCTAGACAGCGTTCCTAATTTTGCTTATATCAACTTTGTAGAACTCTCAATTACTTTATTTGGAAATCTGGGGGAAAGAGAGGGATTATAGTTGTTTGCTTTCTTAGCTAGGGATGAAATTAGTAAATGACATTGTGAAGGTGTAAAACAAGAACTAAGGACCTCCAGAACTTCAGTATAGTTAAAAGAATTGCTGAGAGAAAGGCAGAAATTCCAAATATACTCACTGGCCTAATAGAATAATTGTGCTCTTATTCTGGATTATTAAATAAATTTATTGGTTTATATATTTTTATATCTATCTATATATATGATTGGATTTTTTATTATTTTTTCTGGATTCACTATCATAATTTTCCAAAGTGGTATTCCTTGATACAAACCCACTTGCTGGAATCTCCAGATTCTCCAGAAGCTTCCAACAGGGATACAGTTAATGCCAATTCTTCTTCTGTCACAAAGTAAATGTTACTTTCAGGTGGTTACACTCTCACAGTTGGAACCTTATCTGAACTTGTGATATGGAGCTGGATGAAATTCCCTAAATCCTTCATTATAAGTTTCCTACAGCAGCCATTTGTTTTGATAAAAGTACCTTTAGAAGTGTGTTGTTTAATAGGAACTTTTATTTTAAACATATGATGCTTTAGAAACTATTCTTAAAGTATTAATAACAGGTAAATTTGCAGTTTCATTCTGTTTAAAGAGATTAAATGTGAATTGTGTAAAATAAAATTTGAAAGGTCAGTGAAATCAGTCCCTACATTTTAATAGACGTTAGAGAGGATATTCTTTAGTGTATTTTAAAGAGAATCTTATGAAATCTTATGTGCTACTTAAGACTACAGACAGTGTTCTAAAGATCTGGATTGAAGAGAGTTTTAACAGGTGATTCTGGGGGGATGAAGTTTTATTTACTAAGTGATGATAGCTGATGCTCAGAGTGATATGAAGGTGTGGACAAATTAT
Source organism: Eurypyga helias (assembly GCF_000690775.1). Lineage (NCBI taxonomy): Eukaryota > Metazoa > Chordata > Aves > Eurypygiformes > Eurypygidae > Eurypyga > Eurypyga helias. The sequence goes on along the minus strand of NW_010243146.1, from coordinate 140,287 downwards.
TTCAGGACTATAATAATTGTCCCCTAATGAGAATGAAATTTTTTTCTATGGTATCCCTTGAGGCTTAGAAATGTTTGTCTTGTGCTTCAAGTTATGTTTCTTGACTGACTTTAAGAAATGGTTCCTAAGCTTGTCCCAAATCAAGCTGAGTAGATCTCACTTTTAGACATGTCTCTCTTCTATTCCCAGTTTGTGTCTTGAAACACAGTTATACAGGCAACTGACATTGTCCTTTAACCAGAACACATCAAGGGCAAAAATGGAATTTTTTTTTTCTTGAGTGAGATTAACTTTTTCTTGTCCTAATGCGATCTTCAGTGTCACTGGATCTGTCCACACCCTGGCAAACAGAATCCCAAGTGGCATGGTACCTTGTAATTAACAGGGAACTGCTTTGCTTACAACTTTTTACACACATTCTTGAAACATTTGCCCTTGTTTCTGCAGTGCAGCCATCCCTCAAACAGGTGAAGGTGCTGTTAAAACAATAAAGTTTGAGAATAGTCTTGAAGTAGTTTTTTACTTTGCTCAAGGTAAGCACAGTTAAATGCTGGTTGCACAAAACCACACAAAACCTTTCTCCAGCTTTCTTTTGTTCGCTTTCAGCATTTTACATTTAAAACAGCAACTCAATTGGTATGAGCTGAACCACCGAGCTCTTTCTGTTTTGTATGGGTATTTTGAAACTGAACAACAAGGATATGAGTGTGGGTTTGGGAACACTCAAACACCGGAATTGTTTATTCCTTTGCTGAGTTCAGCACAATGCCTTGGAGAAGTTCTTGGCAGCATCATTGGGGTTTTTCCCTGCTCTGTGTGAAAGATGGTGAAATATCTAACACAAGTAGTCAGGGAAGTCCAATTTTTTCAGTGCTGTGGGACAGATGCTAGTTTTGGACAACCTCCAATGGACCACTCTCTGGAGTCACAGAAGTCATTCTTGAATCCGACAATTACAGCAGTAAGACACAGTAGATAAATTAGTGCTTAAAAAGTTGCTCAGGAAAATCCTTCATAGAAAATGTTCTTTTGGTTATTAACTGAAAGGATAATTTTTCTGTGTTTAATTAAGTCAAGTATGTGTATTACTTAGAAATAATGCTAATTATTCATTTATTTTCCTTTCTAATTTTAATTAAAGCTTGTGTAGAAACTTATAATAAAAATATTCACCTGATAAATGCTTTGTTTTCCCTTCCTCTGCTTTCAGTACTTAAGAACATAGAAAAACAATAGACACCTCAAGTGGCCTGGGTCAGATTCTCATCTTCAGCAAAACCTCATAGCTCCAGTGAAATCAATAGTCTTATGTCACTTTACTCTGAGAATCCAGTATTAAAAAGTATGGTCAGAATTAGATTTTTTTTTCTTTAAAAGAAAAATTATGGTGACATATACAGTTCTTTTTTTTCTGAGTTTTTCTTCGTGTAGGATTTTAGGCCTTTTAGAGTTCCTTCCTTTGGAAAAAGCCATGTTGCAAAATCATTTGTGAAACTTAGAGTGACTTTTGGGTTTAGAGTTTCGATTCTTCTCCCTTACTCACACATTAGAGTATGTCTCTCAATTTAATTTGGACTCTTGTTTTGAATCAAAACCAAGCTCCAGCTCTTAGTGAGGAACATTGTCAGGCCTGCATTATGAAACAGAGGTGATCCGTGATGTTTGTGATGTGCCATGGTTCTGGTCCCCTGTTTGACCCTCATCTCCCTACCTGTTCTCACACCTGTGTTGGGTACCTTGCGGGAGAACAACCCCTAGAGTCTTGGCTGCCTCTTGGTGTGGGACCAGAACTGCAAGCTTCACTCTAGGTCCTGCCTCATGTGCTTACCAGATGGAGATGTCACAGCAACCTAAATATTAGGTTAAAGCCATTAGTAAAATTAGAAGGGCTAAAGGCTCTGGTACATGCCGTTAAGTGCAGCACGGGCTTTGTGTCATCGGACAGGCAGAGGGTGCATTGCTCCGTACGCTTTTCAGTTGCGCCTTTATCCACCTCTGCCTTTACTGTCCTCTGAGCAGGATCGCGGTGTAGTGCTTAAAAATGTCTTTGTGTCCATAACTGAGTACCATTTCATTTACACAACTGGCAGCTGAAGGTGTCTAAATACTAATCCTGGCAGTGCTGATGTGCCTCCCTCGGGACGTTGCGTGACTTAGAGGGTAGCAGGAATGGACGTTCCTGCAAACCTCCTATAAGAACTATTTCTCATAAAACCAGAGCAGGATTCAATTAGTCCTTTACTACATCCGTGGAGGCAGCATATGCAGTGGAAGTACCTTGCTTTGTGGCCTAAGATCAAAGTTAATTTCCAGTGGAAAATGCTTTTTTGTTAGATAAATGTTAAGCGGCCATCACAGTTTCAGCAACATTAGATTCTGTAAACTGTATTGCAAAGGCCAGTGATGATTCTGGCAAAAGAGAAAAAGTCAGTTTAAATCCAGTTTTGCCTTTCCTGACCCCAAAGGCAACTAGCAGGTAAATAGTAATAACCACCTGCTGCCAAAGTATGGCCTTTTCAGATATCTTCTTATTTTGGCATATTCTGACATGCATCCCTGCACCCATTTATATCCCCTTAAATCATCCAATGGGCATATTGATTCTGACCATTCAATTGAAGAGAATTATATGCTTTTTCTAGACCTCTGATGTAGAATGTTCACACAAATCTAGTATTTCAGGAGGGCATGTGACATAATGGCCTTTCATATATGAGTTGTGTCTAAGTCAGAAATGGATTAAAGTAAGGAATGGTTTAATGATGTTTGCATCTGAATAGTGAAATATTTTGGTTGCTTCTATTTTTTATTCTATTTTTTATTTTTGAAGCACAATATTTTATAGATTCATACAAAACAATACTTCCTTTTTCAGGGCATTCAGCATATCCTCCTTTATTTATAATACAATGAAGAGGTTCTGTAAAAGGCAGTTACAGTATAACAGAAGAAATATTTTCTCCTAGTGTTTACATACAGTTTAACTGTAACGTGGAACCTGAGTATTTCTTTCACTTATAAAATTCCATAAATGTGAAAGTCTATAAACATGAAATTTATATTTATTTTTATAGTTCTGGCTTTTCCTGGTATGTAATCCCTTTCACAAAGCCTTCTAAGTCTTACTAGTACCCACAGATGCCTCAGTGATAACAGTTGTAGTCAGCCATCTCTCAGGTAAGAGATACATCTTGAGGAATCCATATGAATCCTGGATTTTTTTGTTCATCATTATTAAGAATCCATCAAACAAATAGATGACAAAGAGATAACATCTCTTTGTCATCAATAGGTCTGAAATGAAACAGTCAGGACACACATACATATGTATATGAGACAATGTCAGGAATTACAAACATCCAAACAGGAATTTTCAGTATGAGTTCCTAGACAGTGGAGGACATGAATGGAGATGGTAATAGCCAACAGCCATAGTTTCTGGAGCATGTTCTTAATAAGATATATTTTAAATACTCCCTGGTGAAAGATAAGAATACTCTTTAGCTGTAATGACCCAAAATGTCCTGCAAATTTGTCAGCACCCAAGTGGACCTACATCAGAGGTTTCAGCAAATCTCAGAGCAGCACCAAGCAGAACTGATATGCAAGTAGATATAACTTGATATTTTCCCTTTCTCAACCTAACTTTACCATCACCAACACAGGCTGAATTGGTTAATGGTTTTCTGTTGTTAGAGTTATATGGTAAACAAGCACACAGTAGAGTGTCTTTCATGGGTTTTGCTGTATGAAGCCAAAACCAAGTAAAAGCTGTCATATTTATTTTTTCTGTTTAATACAATTGAATGTAACTAATGTGAAATCCTTATTATCTTGATTTGTTTAATTGAAATCTAGCTACACGCAATAGAAAGAGAAAAGGTTTCTGCAAAGAGAATGGGGTTTATTTTTTTATAGAGAAACAGTTTAATTGTATTTGTAGTTGACTTACTGTGAATATTTTAGTTTTATAAAATATATCTTTGACTTGTAGTGCATATAGGTGGGCTCTTCCATTTCATTAGTATTCTGGGTGGTTGGGATGTGCCAGCTAAATACAGCCATCCTATGGGAGCTTGCTGTAGTCATAGCAACTGGATTGCAGTTTCAAATAACTGTGTAGTGGAGGTCTGGCATATCTGAAGCACAAGGTGCTCAGTAAATGGTTGGCTTGCTAATTAGTCAATGTGCCTCTTAAAAATCAAACATCAAAATCATCCAGTAAATAGATTAAAAAAATCTCTGATGATTTTTCAGTCAGTTTTACATGACTGGTGAATGGCTAGTAGTTTTAAGAGTTATAAGTCTTGCTTCCTCTTATGCCTACCAAACATTCAGCATTAGAACTAATCCTGCTGGGTAGCTACAGCTATGGGTAGAATCACCAATAGCTCCACTAAGTCGTGAGAACACTGTAAATGAGAGATCTGGTGCTGCAGGATTAGGCGTGACAGTCTCTCAAGCTTCTGATGGTTGACTGGAAGCTCACTGAAATCACTGCAGGTCTTAAAGTCATCTGAATGCGATCTGGTTAGGCTCAGGTACAGAAGAATGATGAGATATAGTGAAGACAAGAAAGAGATTTCCTTATAACATTCAGTAAGTTTTGAGTACCTAATTATTTTGAATTTTTCTGAAAGTCCCAGATGAAATGCAGTTCATTTTCTCAAACATTGTTTATGACAGTCCAAAATTAAATCATAAATCAATCACTGATGTTAATTATATGGGGTTTTCACTCTGAATTGGATCTTAACACAAATGCTTATCAAGAGGGAAAAATGAAATAAGCATTATGAAGAAGACAAACTGTTATGGCCTACCAAAGAGTGATGGATGAAGAATTAAAGAATCATGAAAAATCCTCACCCTCTAGTGAAAAATAGATTATTATATCAATGAGAGTTAGGATGTATCAGAAATCTGTACTGACTGAGAAAACAAAGCCATAAAATTTATTGGTGAGGTATGGAATAATGTGAAAAAAATATTCTGGATACTGGAAAATGTTCCATGTAATAAGGACAAATATATTAAATAGAGAAAGTATGATTAAAAAAGGAAGGATAACTGTTAGCTAAGTCAGCTGTGACAAATGCACAATTGATTAACAATTAAATGAAAATATGCAAAATATATTAAATCCAAGGATATTTATTTTTATATGAAAACTTTACATATTCTGAAGAATGTGACCGAGAACATTCACAAGTTAAATATTTTGCCTTTAAAGGCCAAATATCCCATTTGTTATCAAAAGAACTTAAAAAGTTATATATAGAGTTATATAGAATTATATATATGTTTTATATATACGTATAGTAAATGTGGCTCTGCATCTGGTAGAGGCGTACCCTTTAAATACAGCTGTTGTCCATTTTCTTGAATCCAGTTATTCAGAAACTCTACTCTGCAGAAGGGATTGAAATATTAACTGCCAAATTACTCACTACTTTCTATCCCCTCCCTCAAAAGACAGCAAATGGTTTTTTCCTTAAATATTTACAAGATATTTAAATCAGAGAATTAATGTAATTCTAAAGAACTTGACCTTCCCTGCAAAAGAGTTTTTACTGAACTTCTTAGGGTTCTTCTCAACCACATTAATATCAGGTTTAAATCACAAAAGCATAATTAAAGCAAGCAGAGGAATCTGAGAACTTTCTCCATTCTGTTGACATCTTATGACTATCTGATGTTTGGGGAGATTTGTACAAATTCCAAAGCGTTTTGTGCCAGAAAGTTTTTCACTGAGTGAGAGATGTAGCAAGAGCCCTCAAACAGGCCACAGCTTCACCCAGACCAGCTCAACATGATTCAGAGGAATTGTGTGGCTTTGAAGCCCAGTTTCTACCAATGTCACCTTGCAAACCAGGCAGGGACTACATTTATTTCTGATTCAGTCTTCTGGTTTAGCTCATGTTCTCTCTATTTCTTATGGCTTAAAGCTGACTTAGTGAGGGCTGTCAAGACCCCACATTTCATTGGGAGTAGCATCATGTTACTAATTCCAAACCTTACCTGCCATAGTAAATTATTTTGGCATTTAAAAAATATCTTTATTTTCAGTAAAGAAAAATAAAATTGTTTTTCTGATAAGTTGCACTAATCACCTTTTCCCTCTTTGTCTCTCTCTCCCTTTTTTTAATAGGACACTGAGAAACAAGTGTCATTGTTAAGGTTGTGTTTTATTTCATTAAAATCTAAGGCATCCACATTTTTAGTGAAACCACAGTAAAATGCAGGTAAATTAAGTTGAAATAACATATTTGTTTGAGATTGATTAGATAAAGGAGAGAATATTGTAAATAATTTGGGTTACAGTTTTATTTCTGGAGGCAGATGCATTACATTGTTTTCAATATGGTTATTTCAGTTCATGAGACAGATGTTGTGTAGGCACAGAAAGCTACACTGAGCCGATGTCTGCATAATTATTCTTCAGGAATACATTGTAATTCTTTTGAAATTATTTTCATATACCTAAAAAAATCTGCAGAACTTACCCTGTCCTTCAGGTTCGTAAGATCAATCTTCTTTCAAAGTAAATCTTCTTCTTGCGTGTCTTTCTTCAGTTAGTCTTTAATTTTTAGGCAGAAAAGAAAATCTCCTTTTCTAGTGCAATCTGTAATGAATGAGCTGCTTTAAAGTAAATTCTGCCTTACATCTTTCTGGGTTTTCAAATGTAGTAGATGTCTGAGACGTTTGAACACGGTTGCTTTCAAAACAGCACGGAGCAAATTCCAGATCTGAAATTGAATCTAGTAAATACTGTACTGAAGCTTAACAGGCACTTAGAAACAGGAGTAGTCATGTTTGTTTGTATGGCTGGTGTGTGAAAAGGTAATCTCCAAAAACAACTTCTTGTGGATATGGAGGCCCAAGGCGTACATAAAAATCATCTGGAGGCCTTCAGCCAGTAAAGCTTTGAATATATGTGTAGGTATACCCCAGTGACTTTAATTGCTTCCTCCAGGCTCAAGTGAAGCAAATCCTTTGCATTTATCCTCAGAAAATTTTACAGTGCTCAGTTTCGTACAGTGATTGATTGGTACATGCTTTGCCATTTTGTGCTCCTCTTCTTCACTTGTGTAAGCAGCAACATGACTACTCCTCCATCCTTTATGCTTCTCTCCACAGTAGATGATTACTTAAATAAACTTGCATAGTGTGAATTTCATGTAATTTATGCATTAAAGTTGTTTCTGGGGATAGAAACTAAATGAGGGCAGACACTGCTGATAGGGTTGCCATTAGCCAGATGCCTTGGAATTAAACCTGAATTATTAGTATTAGTGCCCCCCAACTATTGTTCACCGAAACTCCCATTAAATAATACTCAAGTAGGACATGTGTTCACATGGTAATCACACTTTTCCAACAAGATATATCCTGGCAGCTCCATTTTAAGTTTTTATCATAATCAGAATCTCTCATAGTGCCTGCCTTCAAGAAAATAATTAAATATATTTATTACATACATTCTATGAAATATAATGTGATTTTTATTGGGCAAAATTTTCTTATTATCCGCACATAAATAAGCAAATATAAAAAACCCCTTAAGTACAGAAGTGTCTTGTTCGTATAAATTGTTACATGAAATACTGAAAGTATAAACACATAAATAAAGAAAATCTATTATACTGTCCTACGTCTTAAGAATATTACATCGTTATTTCATTATTGTAGCTATCACATTAAAACGACAGAATATTGCCTCTGCTATTTGTAAGTCCTGTAGGTCTTAGAATATCTTCAGAGATGAGAGTCTTATTCATTAATTTACAATAGAAATCATTAAAATCTCTACAAAATAATGCTTTGAATTCTCTGTAAGTCTCTTCTTTCTGGTTTTCCTTCACCATTATGCATGGTGTTGCGTATTTTATTTGTTGTTTCTGAGTCATAATCTAGCCTGAATTCTGACATCCTTTCACTAACACAAATGTTTACCCTACACCTTTCTTCTAATGAAATCTAGGACAAAATATGAAGAAAATTAATTATCCACTAATGTGAACTATGTGCAACTAATTTGAATTACCTCCTTTCATCAGATTCCAGACCCTGTAAAGAACAAATATTAATTTTTCTAGACATCAGGTGTCTAGTCCAAAAGATTTTCTAATTAATTAGTCCTTTCCCTAATGTTTACATCTGAGATAATTAAAGAATAACGCCATAAAGAAATATCCATGAAGATGAAGTGTTTTCTAAAGCAGTATTTTTACAGACTTTGAACATAAAATGAAGAATTTTCTGCCCACATTTCTTTGAAAAGATGCACTTGTTCTTGTATGTAAAGGAATTCACAACCATGAGATGTTAAAATGTTGATCATAGGTGGATCATTATAGCAAATGAAACCTTCTTCTCTGTGTTAATGTTTTAAGTTATATTCTGATTCTTTTATTTATAACGTTAAATGCTATTGGAGTACTATTTTAACAGGAAACATAGTAATACTTGCCTGGGACAGAAAACATCATTAGTAATTTCAGTCTCTAGTGCCACCTCCCTTTGAAGGCCAGAACTTTGAAGACACAGTCCTACAGTCCCAGTCCTGTGAGCCTTGTTTGGCTTCTTTGCTTATTCCTGGTTGCTCTGCATAAAAGAATAGATGACTGAGCAGAGGCAAGCTGGAAGTACGACATTCTAGCATAGACATATAAGGCCAGAGTCAGGAAAAATGTGAGCCATTACAGTGCTGCTGTAGCCCAATATCAGCTGCCTAAGTGTCCATCCTAAGAACAGCCAGAGACTAGCAGTGCTTGAGGCATGTTCACAATATGCAGCAGGTTTAAAAACCCAGAAATGTGAAAGAGTAACAGAACATATTTCTACTTAAGGAAAATTTATTTTTTAAAGAGTAATCTAAAAATCGTAATGAATTCTTATGACTGAAGCTAATGAAACCACTAAAATGTAATCACTGCCTAGGGAGGCAAAGTTATGTTGTGTGAAATCAAACTAGGGTGTTTCTAATTGTCTTTGTGTTGTATGCCTGCATAAATTACTATTTTTCTATATTATATGATTTACTATTATGAAATCTTTAGATAAAAACACAAAACATAATTTAAAATTCTGATCATACATACTAAGATGTTGCTTTGAGTTATATATATTGTAAAATAGCATTCTTTCTACTAGCTGTAATTATTAATATATATAGATGTATAATTAGTAAGATAAATCAGTAAGGAATTATTTTGAAATAATACTTTAAGAAACAAGGTGGTATAGAATAGTATTAGAACTGTGTAAATTTGCCTCATTTTTTAATAATCTTTTTCATTAAAATATGAAAATATGATCTTGCACCACTTTAATAACATCTATATTTCTGCAAAAGAAAAGGTATTGCTTTGTTTAGTATTTTTAAGGAAGATGGTTCTATGTCTCAGTTATAGCTAAAGGATCATCCCAGGGCTGATTGAACTGCAGCACCATTCTTGAAAGACTCCTGTTGATGTTATGGATTAGATTGCCAGAAAACCTCAAGATAAATTAGGTATTTGTTTTCATATTTGAAGCTGTTCAAATTCTTCTTCCAAAACCTCTACTTTAAACTTTTAGTCAGATATTAAAAAAAAAGAAATATTTTCTCATGTAGAATTGCTATCAAAAAATTCCATAGTGTCGGATTTGGAGGCTTTTCGCTGGATGATGCATTTGTGGTTCCCATATTACCACAGATCTAGCAAGGCCACACGCTATCCCTCCCCTCATTCCTTACTAAAACCTCCCTAGGCAGTGATTACATTTTAGTGGTTTCATTAGCTTCAGTCAATTTATATGCTGGGTTTGCTTTTCCTCATCACTTCAGTATAATCTCATTTTCCTTCCTCTATCAACCTCCATATGCTGTTCCTCAACAAGCATGTTCATGGCATTCACGTTGCAGCAGGGAAGAGGAGCAGTATATTCTGTGTGTTACAGCATTTGGACTCAGAATTTCATCTTCAGGATCTAGTCCAGACTTTATAAGCCATTTCAGAAGAACAAGGCCTGATCTATCCTTGCCTGAATACTGCAAACATTAGATAGCGTGCAGAGCTGTCATTGCCAGAGAATTTAACATAATGGCAGCCTCTATGCTACTTCCATTCAAAGCCATGTGCTCACTCCTAGCTAAGGGGTGGAATGTCAGGGAGAATTTTTACATCACATTAATAATAAAGGAGGCTTGTCAAACTTGAAGTAATGAGGGGACTTGGGGTTTGAGTTTTTTCTTTTTTTCCTTTTGGTGCCTTGAGAATGCAAAGTAAAATGTTCATATTTTGGAGTTTGGATTGAAATCATGCTACTTAGAAAAAGACTGCATTAAACCTCAAAGGACTTTCTGCCTTTAAATGCATTGCTGAACTTTGCAGTTTGGCAAAATATGCTTACTCACACACTTCAGTTAAAAAAGACAGCTAAAAATAGTTAATACAATCTGAATATGCATAAAATAACTTTAGGGTGTCAAGCTATCATCTCTGTTGGATGGAAACTGAAATGTAAGCTAAAAATGTTAAAGGCCAGACCGACGCCTTTAATTTTGCAAAGTAATGTAGGTAAGCGGTTTCTGAATTGTGAGATTCATCCCATCTATGTGTAGGTATATGAAAGTTAGTCTATTTAGTCCAAGAAAATTGTCTAGACTGCATAACAACTAAGACATCTGTCCTGTCCCAAGAGTACAGGAAGATGTAAGTTTTACGAATAACGTCAGGTGGGGAGGAATCACAGCCTAAATAATTTTTACTGTTGTTCAGTTCATTAACTACAAGAATGGGCACAAAATTCATATCTGTTCAAGTGAAGAGTCTGCTATGACGTCTTTCAGGTGGCGAAATTTCTTGTGGGTAAGCTAGAGAACACCCCAGATTCCCAGTGAAATGATAGTTCAGGAGCTAGAGCATCTGTATAAGATGCAGATGAGCAGAATGAAAGTTTGGGGCCTAAGTTCTTGTTAAATATTTATTTTTCTAATAAGAGCAGACACTTGATGCCAGAACCCCTTTATTCTGTGTTGAGTACCTTAGCTGTTAAGTTAATGACTGTTCTGGATGGCAGAATCTGGAAAAAGAAAGCTAGGAGATCCTCAAGCCAAAATAAATTGTAGTTGTGTAGTTCCTGACAAATGTTTGTATAGCCTGTTTGTAAAATCCTCCAGTGATAGCTATACCATGACTACCCCAGACAATTAATTTCCCTGTTCCTTCATTACTACCAGATTTTTTCCTCAATTTGAAGTAATTTGTTAGTGTAGTTGAAGCCCATTACTCTTTCCTTTATCTATTCAAAGTACTGAGCGGAAGCATTCCCTGTTCTTTCAGTCTTTCCTTTGTTATGTTTCTTAAATCTCTGGTTATCTACCTCAGTTTGTCCATGTCTTTGCTAAAGCAGGGCTGACACAGCCGCAGCTTCATTTGCTTCACTGAAGCAACAGTAGTCTTGCTGAAGCCCTGCCGATGGTGGCTAGAGGAGAGCCATTATGACAAGGATTTCTCCCGTTATTTCTGTGTATGCTTGGGCACTGCGGTTAATACCTGACATATACATGCTCTTATGTTGTGTATGTTTGTTAAAACAGGTACAGACGTTTATAACGTTTATTTCGTTATATATTTGTAACAGGGTAACACAGGTACTGGCATATGTTTCACCTGTGAACAAATTTAAGTGAGTTTTTAAACTTTATCTAATTAGTTTCAGATTGTTTTTCACTTGTCAAGATCACTGTGAATTCTAGACTACTTCAGTGTACATGGGGTCTTTCTTACTTTCGGAGGGAACTGTATGTTTAATAAACATACTTTGTTTTCCTTTATCTAGGATGTTAATGAAAATAGTGAATAGAACCAGAGCTATGAATAGGCTTCTGTATCTCCAGTGAGTATGTTTCACCATTTGATGGTAAATCATTATTAACTGTTTCATAAGCATAGTAATCCCCAACATTTTTGTACCTATTCTTTACTGCTTGTACGATGCCTGTGCTTCCCTCGTTCACCTATTAGAGTATATTGTGTCAAAAGCTCTACTAAAATGGAAATACACAAGATTTCTTCCTCATTCATGTAATCTGTTGGCCAATCAATCAGTTTGACATGATTTGTCCTAGACCAATCCATCTCAGCTCTTAGGCATAACCATGTTATTTTTCAGATGCCTGGTTATTTGTGATCAGTGTGGGGAGATGTTCAATTATTTCAGTTATACTCCCACAGCTGACTGGTTACGTTTCCGGTATTCCCCTTTCATGATAGTCAGGGCATTTCACCTTTCTGGGTTTTTAGTTCCTCACAGGTATTTAGTGAGCTTTAGCATATCTGAATTGTTGCAGCTAGTTCAGTAAATTCATCAGTCAGCAGGAGTAGCTGAATTGTTTTAACCTGTTTTTCTTTATTCTAAGCTGAGATTTTACTCTTTTCTACAGTGTTAATTGTTCTAACCACCTACTTGCAGTTAACATTTTAAAGCAAAAATATCATGACGGATGTGAGCAGTCTTGGCATTCTGATAGCTTTGCTTCTCCAGGCAGTACTAGACTGACACTTAACTTCTCTTATTGCTAACATCTGCAGTGATTTCTGGTTGGTTTTGATTTCTTTGCTGGCTTCTTTCCATCTTATGCTTTGACTTTTCTAATTTTCTTCCTACACACTCTTCCTATATTTTTAGCATAATTGACCTATTTGTTTCCTTTTTTTGCTTGACACTGGTGGAGAGCTGATTTAATTATTTAGAGCTTCTCTATTGGGGTAGTTTCTGCTTGTTCTTGCACCATTAATATTGTTTGTGGAACTGCCACTCTTAGTAATTTTTTTTTTACATCTTATGAGGTCTTACCTAGGGCTTTGTCAAATTTATTGACATCTGTTTTCTCAAAGTCCATTTGTTTCTATTCTGCTATCCAGCCTCCTTCCATTCCTAAGTTTCATGAACTCTTATCATACCATGGTCATTGTCATCCAAGGTGCATTTCACCATCATCTCAGTCAATTCCTCTCTGTTGATTGAATATGCAACAGTCTTTACACTGATTGCTTTTTTTCCTGCCTCCTGTATGCATGTGCATCTGTACTACTTATCACCACCATAACTTCCAGATTAATCCGTGTTGTATAACATTCTTTCTCTTTTTAAGGATTGTCTGAGTAGTGTAAATCTCCATTACTATCTTGTATTGTGCCTTGGATGAATGGTGTGTTTATTCGCATTGCTCTTTCCAATGCCTTTTCATGGTTTAGTCACTTGCAATGAACACTAACATGTTCAACACCCAAGTTCAAATTCCCAGACTTTCAGCAACGATAACTTCCCGAATTTGGATCTCAGGGCATGTTCACTTTTCCATTGCAGTAAAGTGTCTAATTTACTCAGCTTCTGTAGTGCTAGTCATGATGTGCTTAATATTAAGTGTTCCTATTAATCTTCTCTCATTTCTTCCCCACACCTTCTGCATTAATTTATGTGTTTCCAAAGCATTGGGCAGATTGAGCCATCATCTGTCCCATTTCCTTCATACAGCATGTCCACGATGCTGGGGTTTATGCCTACCCATGTTTTTTTCTTCATGGCTGCAGTACAGGACTATGGTAATGAAAGATGAATTTTAAAAAAGTCCTGATGAAAATCTCTATATGAAGTTTTTGATCTCAGCATAAAAACATAGTCAGAAATCTCCTATTTGCTGTCTTGACTTCTGGACTTCACTAACAAAGGGAAATGTCCAGAAGCAGGTTCAGTCCTTGTTGAAACATACAAGAAGGAGAAACTGTCCATGCATAACAACATTACATGAGTTATGCATGTAATGCATAACTGAGTTTAAATGGTGGTGGTGGGAGAGAAGAGGGAGGTTTTAGTCACATCTTTTAGACTACTGCTTTAAATTCATTCCTGACTGCTTGGACTTTAAGAACAGCACTACTTTTAGTAATGCTTTTTGGTTAAATTATGTTATCATTCAAAGTGAAGTAGCCATTTTCCAAAAGAAAGGAAAAAAATATCCCTAGAATTACACAGTACCCGATTTATCTTTGTATATATATATATATATGCAAGAATTTTGATTTTGTGTATAATTTTCATTTGCCATATGTGCAAGTCTGGTTAATCATCAGTTTATATTATGCGTTGTCGTAAACAGGCCTCTATTAACATGCTTTTCGTCTTGCAAATATGTGCTTTACTTTACTGTTCCAGTCCAGAAAAAGTAGTCGTCTTAGCACTCTCTTCAGTAAACATCACCAATTTAAAATAGTTACTTAGGGCATCACAGTGTGACAAATGCAATATTCCTTGGCTTTAACAAAGACATTAAGTGACTTAGAACATATAGATAGAGTTTGAACAGCAGAGTTAATTCTGTAATTTTGAAGACATGGTGTAAACTGTGCTGTGTCCCTGAGTATTTACACTCCAAGGCTGGCTTGAGTTAGAGATGAGAAAAACACTTACTACCATAGAATCGGAGAGGCTGAGTTTGGCAGGGACCCCTGAAGATCATCTAGTCCAAAACCCCTGCTCAAAGCAGGATCAGTTAAGCAGATTGCCCATAGCTCTGTCCAGTTGGGTTGTGAATATCTCCAGAGAAACCACAGACTCTCCTGGCAACTTGTTCCAGTGTTTGATCACACTTACAGTAAAACAATTCCTTATGTTCAAACATAATTTCTTGTATTTTCATTTTTGCCCATTTTTTCTTGTCCTATCACTGGATACTATTGGGAAGAATCTGTCCCTGTTTTCTTTACACGCTCCCGTCAGGTGTTTACAGACACTGATAAGATCCCACTGAACCTTCTATTCCCCATCCTTTGCTTTGAGATGCTCCAAGAGCCCTTTAGCATCCTAGTGGTCCTACGCTAGACTCACTCCACTAAGTTCATGTCCCTCTTGTACCAGGGAGTCCAGCACTCCAGATGTGTTGTAGGTGCCAAGTAGAGGAGAAGGATCACCTCCTTCAACCTGCTGGCAACTCTCAGGTAGTGCAGGATGCTGTTGCCCTGCTTTGTTCCAAGGGTATTTTGCTAGCTCTTAGTCAACTTGTTGCCCACCAAGTCCTTCAACACAGCTGCTTTCCATGTGGTTGGCCCCCAACCTGTCCTGATGCATGAAGTTATTCCTCCCCAAATCAGGACTTGGCACTTTCCTTTGTTAAACTCCATGATGTTCCTGTTGGCCCATTTCTCCAGTCTTTGGAGGCCTGTCTAAATAGTTGTGGAACCATCTGGTGTAGTAACCATTTCTTTCAGTTTTGTATCATCTAATAAATAGAATTAGAGCCACATGAGCACAGTGAGATTCATATATTTATGTTTGCTGACTATGAGTTCCAAGGAAAATCCAGCTGCACAGAAACCCTGCTGTTTTGACGAGGTTCTGGATTTTCTGAAATGGAGAAGACAGACTCCGGAGAGGAACTCTCCCAGTACCTAAGTGCTCGATAACACAGCTGCCCATGCTCTGCTGTTCTGGCTGCTAGATCTTGTTGACTTCAGAGAGAGCATTCTCTTGTTCCTAATCCAATGACTGATGTCTCTGTCCATAGGACTAGATCATCTTTAAAGGTCCTTTCCAAGCCAAACCACTCTACGATTCTGTGACTGGGGACAGACTTTTAGCAGGGCCTGTAGTGACAGGACAAATGGTAATGGCTTTTAACTAAAGAAGATAGCTTCACATTAGATGTAAAGAAGAAAGTTTTTGTGATGAAGGTGGTGAAGCACTGGAGAGAGATGGTAGATGCTTCATACCTGGAAGCATTCAGTGTCAGGTTGGACAGGGCGCTGAGCAACCTCATCTAGTTAAGATCTCACTGTAGGTGGGTTGGACTAGATAACCTTTAAAAGGTCCCTTCCAACCCAAACTGTTCATGATTCTGTGATTCCTGTGGAAAATGCTATTAAATATTTGTCCCTAGATATGTATAAATTTTGCCTTGATTCTCATGCTGATCACATTTAGAGAGCATGGGATACAATACGTCCCACATGACACTGTAGTTAAAAATAGTCCTAGTTATGATGATGCAGGGTATAGATTATCACCATTTCTTCTTTGCCGTTATTTAATTCTCACTCAGGAGAGAGTATGACATTCCCTGGTAATTTCATAGCACATTTTTTTACTTGATATGTACTGTAAACTGAGCAGCTAGTGTTAGAGTCACATGGAGTTCTGCCTGAGAGTAGAGAGGCCCTTATTCATGAAAAATTGTCTTTCTAAGTAACAACTGCTGTGACTGGTGTTAGTGAAATAAGAGAGAAAAAGGGAAAAGGTGTTCTGAAAGGGAATGCTCTTTGTCATATGTTTACATTGGGAATTCCATTTACATCTCTTGGGAAATTAAGAATGGAAAAATAGAGGAAAACAGATTGACACAGTTTTAAGATTACCAACAATTTCTGGGAAGAAATTCAAACTCATTCAAATGAACAACACAGAACAGACCAAGTCAATATTCAAGGACAACTAGGTAGAACAAAACTGCAGAGTAAGGTTAATTGGTATGAGTGGGAAGTCTTTCTCTCAGGTTTAAGCACTGAACACATCTAAATAATACCCCAAAAACTGAGTTAGAGAGTGTACACGCAATATTTATGTACCATGATGATTGCATTTCTGCTTAAATGGGAGATCTAGCTAACAGAAATAATTTTCCCATTTATTCATGTGTGGATGAAGGAAAGGACATCTAGAATTAAATCTGAAGGAAAGCTCATGATCTCTTGTCTGGACCCTTCATCTTTAATAAGAGGACTGGCCCCTCAGAATTTCTAGGCTGGTTATAGACCTAGTTTATTCTATTAACTCAAAAGAACTCTTTGTGGCTTTCCTTGATAAAGCAAAAAATAGAAACTCAAACTTATTAGGAGTGTTTTGTTTGCCTTTTTTATTTTTTTCAGTTTAAATGAGCAGTATTTTTATTTGCATTAGATTTTTGATAACTGCTTTAACAACAACCCTTTGACATGTATTTTATGAAAAAGAATACTTTAAATCATAGCTGTAAAGCACTCTTTTATAACTTTTAACTACATATAACAGACAAAACCATCATTATCCAACAGTTAAGGTGCATGAATTATTAATTTTTAATAAAAAGTAAACTACTTACTCTCTAATTAACTCTGTAATCAAGATTGTTCCAGTATATCATTATATCTCTTAAGATTTCAAATCCTAACTGGGTTTAAACTGGCATAGTATTAAAATAAATTGTTTCTTCAGAATGTATAATTAATAAATGTGCAGGTCTTTATCATGATTGTTCTCTATTAGTTAACTATACAAAAAACATATACCAAGGTATATGAAGAGCTTGGCCCAATATATTTTTGAATTTGTGGAATTTTCTCTACTGATCAATGAAAAAGAGACCCTAGATCATGCTTTAGTCTTTATTGGTATGCATGAGCAGTTGTGGGGCTTTGAAGAGATTTACCCCTTGGCCAAGACATTATTAAGCTCACTACTGGGATTTCTTTAGAACAGTCTTGTATGAATCCTAGCAGAGGGATTTTTCCATGGAGCTTGATGAAGTTAATCCTCTAAAGCCCCAGTGAATGTCAGTGAGTGCAATAGATGCATAAATTCCATAAGTGTTTTTGGGAAACTTTCCTGAAAAGATTGTGAAAATCTGAGAATAGTAATAAAAAACTGTAGCATATCCACAGATCCCTATTCACATTGATTCCTTCCTGTTTTCAAATTCCACTCTGCCAGCCAGTGGCATATAAAATACATGTGTATATACAGGTGTGTGTATGTGTATACATATAAAAATACCTGCATATGTATGTGTGTGTATCTATATATTTATATGCATACAAATATATATGTGCACACACAACACCCATATC
This sequence comes from Eurypyga helias, assembly GCF_000690775.1. Taxonomy (NCBI): domain Eukaryota; kingdom Metazoa; phylum Chordata; class Aves; order Eurypygiformes; family Eurypygidae; genus Eurypyga; species Eurypyga helias. The sequence continues at coordinate 122,420 of NW_010243146.1, read as the reverse complement.
CCCTCCCACCCCGCCTACATAGTTAACTCCCACCTCACTGCTCTACAGTCACCAAACAGACACTTCTAGAAGTTTTAGTAGAAGGCTTCTTTGTAAATGGACCATTTGTAAATAGCATTGTCAGGAAAATTTATCAGACATGCAAATAGAGTAATGTAATTACATAAATTATACAACATGTTTTTAAAAAGTATTTTTGTACAGCTCTAGGGAATCTTGAATAGTCAATTCTTCCAAAAATCTAAATGGAAAGAAAAAGTGTTTGTAGTTGTAAAAATGTTGGTTACTTACTAGACTTGATAAACAGCCCAACCAATGCAAGCAGCCACGACAGCAGGAGGCATCCTAGTGACTGTCCATGTGTTTATAGCCCACCAATGAGAGTGTATAAAAAAGAAAGTAAACAAAATTTATGTGGAATAGTGCTTATGAATAGACCTAATTTTCCCAAATCACATATATTGTGCATTATATGTGGCCAAGCAAACATAAAAAACCCCAAACTGGCTTGATGTTAAATGTACTACATAGAACAGAAGGAATTCTGAATTATAAAAAGAAACTATAACTGGTTATCCAAAATTTTAATGCAGAGATTTGTGACAATTTCTTAAGCATTCAGTATTGTGGATATTGAAATAAAATGCCTATAAATTAAAAATTTATTTTACATCTACTAAATTAGATTTAAGCTTGTATCATTCCATTTAGCAGCAAAAATGGTCAGAGCTCACTGTACATACATACAGATATATATGTGTATATTTCCCCTGCTTTCATGGATAGTAAAATTTCTTTAATGAGGGTAAACAATCTGTCACTTGGAAGCAGGAGTAGTAATACACAGCATTACTGTTCAAACACATAACGTTTTACTGTTTTCCTTCGGGTTTTTTTTGCATGAATGTCTTGTCTTGATGCCAGTGTCGACTCTTTTCCAAGGGTAGCATATGTCTGGTATTCTGAAGGACGGATTGTGCATGGACAGGAAAGCAGTGACATGAAATCTCTGTGTATTTCTAGCATAAATTATTTCATTTAATATCTCGTGGGAGAGGACCCTTAAAAATATCCAGGGTCTTTTCTTTGGAAAGCTTGGCCTCATAGGAATGCTAGGCTCCCAAGGAGCGATTGTTCATTAAGCTGTGTATAAGACCAATGCACAGGAGTCATTTCAGAGCTGAATATTTGGTCACACATGAAGAATAATAATATGGAACGAAATGTTCAGCAACACTATGCAGTGATACACTATACAGTGTTACAGTGCTATATTATGCATAGAAATGTGTACAAGTCAAGGCTTGGAATGATGTCATCTTTAAAGAGGGAACAGCCCCTATACAGGTCTCAGTCTCTGATGCAAACCTCTGAGAAAAATCTAAGGGCTCCTTGGGTCGTTTATATGTCATTCTTTAGTTGTACCTTCTACCCTGGCTTTTTTATGGCTTTAAGATAGAAATACCACCTTCATTATTTTCAAATGGAACCCCAACCCTTAGCAGAAATTCTGAAACTGAATTTGGCAGGAGTCCAAGGTGTCTCTAAGTGGTTTTGAGGAACCTGTGTCCCCAAGCTCATACACTGGGTGAGTCAGCTTGTGGCTTATCCCAAGGATAAGTTTTGGTATCTGCCATTCTGTCTTCAAGCTTCTACCCTGCTTCTTCTATTTCATTGCACCAGTTACCTAATAAAAAGATCTAGTGTTTCCCACTAGATGTTTCCTACTTTTTTGAGCTATTTTTGTAGATTCATGATTAAGTTTTTATATGTAACTGCTAGTGCTTCTCTTCAGAGAGGCTGAAATACAAGTTTCTCTTGAGACCAAGTTGAACATCTCTTTTCTCACTTAATTTTTGTGCATAGCATGATGATAATATTTTTAACAAATCATTCACACTGTGTGGACTAGTTACAGATGTCAATTATCGTTCTTCTTGTTCCTTGCTTCCAGAGTTTGTAAGCAGTGCACCATTAAATATAAATCTCTCAAAATACTTTCACAGCAGTGGTTCGTACATTATGTTTTGGGTTTTCCCGCTCGAGTCACCTCTGCAAGATTATTGATGTGTACATCTGCAGTAAGATTTTCCTCTATGTGCCATTTGACCACCCTGGTTTAGTGCTGTCATATATAACCAGAAATAAACTCCATATACATGATTTCTCTTTTTCTTGGAAGCCCAGCTTGAAAACATTAATACTTGAAGAAAGATTGTATTGGCAGTACCATGCTCCTTTGCTTATGAAGTATGTAGCAACATACACAAAAATGAAAACTATATAATCAGGATTTTAAGTGAAAGGACATTCTGTTTTACCTGTATCCATACTTCATCTGAAAAATAGTAAGAAGAACCACTTAGCAATTTGAAACTATTTAAAATGACTCTTTATACTTTCTCTCTTTAAAGTTTAAATTGCACTTTAAATAAGCCCATTCTAATTTAGGAATTTGGGACTAGAGCTTTCACTAAAGAATGGGTGAATCAGTTTTTAATCAGCTCCAGTAAGTTCATATTTTGACATAATTAGAAAGTAAAATTAACAGAGACAATTTAAGAATCATTAATATGCAGTGAAAAAAAATCAATATAATCACAAGCAAAATTACTCTTGTGTTTGTTTGCCAAGTTGTGCAAGACTGCGTTTTGGAATTTTGGCAAAAACCCACTTTGCTGAGTAATATGTTGGAAGATCATAAATAAATCTTTGCACACCCTCTTAGTGCAGTGTTGCTGAATCAGTGTCAGTTATATTGATATGCCTGCATAATTTTGATTTATGAAAGTAACAATTGTATGTGAGCATGTTTTGCCTAAAACCCAACTGTTTTGATGCTTGGTGATCTTTGCATCATTGTTACAGTGTTACAATTAGTATACATAATACACACATTTAGATAGTCATGCCTGTGAACAGATTAGAATTTCAGTCCTAAAGTGTACTGCTCAGGGTTTGTTATTACAGCTCTTGAGCTTTCATAATATAAGACAATATTTTTCATAATTTGCTATTTTTGCCTAACTCTAACAGTGGATAGAGTTGACAGTGACATGTGTAACTCCTGTTATGTCCTCTGTGCTAGAGAAAACTCTTTTCAGTCAACCCATATTTGAGCTGGACTTTATTAGTTTAGACTTAATATATTAGAAGTTTATCAGAGGCTAAGATATGAAATATTAACACCATTTCTGTCTACTTTTTCTTATTGATCTAAAAAACTCTGTAGGGATAAATGTATATGCTATGACTTCTCCAAGGTTTATATGAAAAGGACTTTTATTACGGGAAGAGATGCTAAGCCAAAGGATTGGACATTTTCTTATTCTTGGATAATGTCAGTTAGGTAAGATTTAATACAAGTCTAAGGAATCCAAAAAAATATATCTTCCTTTTCTCTGCTTTCATGATTAACTCAGGTTTTTTATGGTTGCTGGAACCTGATCTTCCCCAAGTTCATGTTCTCTTTTCTTTGAACTTTTGACATCTTTTTCACTAACAAGGTGATACACTTCCTCAAAGCTCTTTAGTATTCAGTAATTTTTGACCTTTTAACCATGTCTAAGACTAGTCAATGCTACAGGAATCCAGAACGAAGCAATAAGCTAACATCCTAATGTATGCTGTATGTGCAATTTTGATTGGCTGTGTTAGGTCAATGTCAGTATAGTCTATTAAGGCTTTTTACTCAATGAAATCTGATCTCTTCCATATGTACAAAAATGATTTTGCATTATACTTAGGATTCAAAGTACCTATATAAATCTGTGGTTTGTTTCAGATTTTAAACAGAGAATGGGTCTGATTCAAGTCACTCCCACATATTGTTATGAGTATGGAAATCTGATGGAGTCAGACATTTAACGTTCCAGGGAACATGAAAATTGAATGTGTAACCCAAGTGTTCAGTGTTTGGTATACTGAATGCACTCTGTCAGTCACAGCACAGGCTCCAAACATGCTGAAAGCTCTCCTAAGACTTAGTGTCTGTGTAAGATGTGTCGACTTTTACATGTCCTACATCTAGCTCTGGTGGGAAGTGGAAAGGACTGTCCAATTTACAAATTCTCATACTTCCCCATGGGAAGCACAGTCAGGGCAGTTTTTTTCAGGTATATGTTTATAAGAACCCCACAGTATGATATTAAACATGTGATGTGTAATAGAGAAATTGAAAGGTCTAATCCTATGGTTTTCAACGTAAATCTTCCTTTGATTTGTCCTTTCTGTCAGCTTTCTATTGTACTTTGAGAGGATTCTCTCTTGCACTCTGGATTATTAGTCTTTGTATTTGTGCTCTTCACCTGGATTGTCATTATCTGATAGAATATGGATGCAACGAGTCTGCTTAGGTTAAGGCAGTTCTCTGTGAACACAAGGGTAACCCCTGCCTTGCAAGAATGAGCGATACTCTTATACGGCTCAAGACAACAAAGAGCGATTAAAAGGACATATTCATATTATGAGTCATTGAGATTGTAATGAATTGGAAAGTCATCGTGTCTTGGAAGCCAGATTTCCCAAATTCATGTCTAGTAATTAGAGAACAAGTCCCTTCTTCTGTTATTGTGACCAGATGTAATTTCTGATTTCACTAGGTCTTTTCATACTGCTTGCATTTCCTGAGCAATGCTCAAAACTCACACCAGATTAGCACTGCCAGCTAATTTATTAAGTTCTGTTTTTCATAACATTTGTCACAGCAGGATTATGAATAACCAAAGTAATTAGTTCATACTTTGGACTTTCCCAGTAAAACCAGCACAATATCTACCCCATTTACAAAGAATATGCATCAGAACGAATGACACTGACTTAATGGGCTGAAAGACAGACTGCTACCTGGGGGGCCCAGGTTTCCTGGCCATATGAGCTGCATACCAAAATAAGTATTGCTGGGAATGGTTCACAGGAGAGAGAACTGCTGCTCCCCAGCCCTCTAGTGCGGGATATGGCCTGGCTGAATGCACGGCTAGGCCCCCCGGCATGACACAGTGATGCTGGTCTCAGTATTATCTATGACTGGGGATCTGGGGCTACAGCAGCCCCTCAAATACAGTACAATGTGAATTAGTAGTGAGAACAATTACTTTTATATAAGTAACAACAATTTTTGCCTAACATTAGATAGCTACTGTGGCTTGAAGGAAAAAGACAGGAGATGATTCAAGAAGACAAACCAGTAAGTTTAAAAAAAAAAACAACCCACAAACAAAAAAACCACAAAACCCCAAAAAAGTGTGTCTGGTGTTTCCAAGAGACAGGTAACCCCCTAATTAACAGATTAATTCTTAGGTTAGGATTAGTTTTTAGAAATGTCTGGATGAATTAGCGAATTTGGAATGACTCATTTTGTGGAAGAGAATGACAAGGCAAATTCAAAGAGAGATCATGATCCCAGGTTGCTTTCTTTTCATGATGGCATTCTTTTTGTAGTAATAGCTTCCTGTGTTACATTTAAGATAGTGTTATTTATATGTCTTGGAACAAATCTAAAGAAAACTAACGAATTGAGGAATTAATTCGCAGTTAGTGCTAGGGATGAGATGTTCTAGGCATGGTAAGAGAGTTTTCATTTCTGGGTTCACAGGTAAATCTGTGCCTACATGCAGTATCCCTTTCCCAGCAAATGAGTTGATTACTCTGTGTACACCTGGTCCAGTTTCCAGTTGTTTATATTGATGAATCTGTTTATATTGATATATATATCTGATGAAGCTAATCTCATCCATGAATCTCAAAATACCTGAAAAAGCTGTAAAACTTGCTCTGGAAAGACTTGTTTTCTTCCTACAGTTCTATATTTGGCTGTTTTGGGGATTATTCTTTTGTTGCATCCATTCCCTCAAGAATATTCTTTGAGGCATCTGCGTACCAAAAAATAAAAGTTGTCATGGAGGATTGCTGAGAAGAAACACTGAGGCAGATGTTTTGCAGCATGAAATCTGGGAAGGAAATACAGGTGCACAAGGTAGGCATTATTATGCCCTGTACAGATGGCTCCTTCAGAGGGAACCATTTTCCTGGGATATGATGGATAATTTCAGGTCTGAATTAATTAATTTAGTGAGTAATGGGAATATTTCCCATTTGTGTAGCAGTAGCATGGGTTCCCTCTTGAAACCCCAGAGCAGTGGACCACTGGCTGCCTCTGAAACAGTGCTATAAGAACTTTTTGATCCAAAAAGATGTGCTTATTATTGACTCTTCTCAGGTGGAAGAAGATTCTCCGTCATTGATGCCAACGTGTTCATGCCTCACTACTGCCTCTGCCTATTTAGTTCACTATGGCTCTTGCCATATATTCCTTCTGTCCTTGCCTGATCATTGAGGGATGGCCTGGCAACCAAACGTCTGTGTCTGTATCTCTCCCAGGCCATTGGCTCAGGTCTGGCAGAAATCAGCATTATGAGTATGCACGACGTCACACTACGGTTTGTACGTATAGGTCCTGAACCCCCACCTCCCCACAGAATAGTATCTTGGACAAGGTGCAGATGGGTAGGTAAAGTCTTGGGTTTTGTCAATATTAATGGATAACAGATTTGTGTAACCACTGTTAGAGAGGCAGAGCATAATGGGAAAACTTCAACAGGAATTAACCTGTTTGAAAAGGATTTGAAACATTTAGTGGTGGCTAAAATCAAGACACCATATCACTAGGCATCAACACTCTGTTAAATGGTGCTTCTGGGGAAGGGTAGGTTGGAAGGTTCTCCATGCCTTTTGCATAAACTTGAGAATGTGTGTAATGGTATCCGTGTTCTGAGGCTGAGAAGGAAGAGGGTAGTGTAATTGCAGCAGTGGGTGATGGATGGAGAGTCACAGACTCATGCATTCTTGCAGCACACTGTCATGTGGTGATAGTCATCCAGTTTCCTCCCTTCCCACAACTCAGGAGTCACAAATGTGCCTTTATTAGTTAATCTTAATTTCTGCAGTATTCATGAGTTTATGATTAGTGTAATTTTCAGAAGTTGTAATACTTCTGGCAGAAATTGTTAAATACTCTTCCCCGTAATATCTACAGTTGGCTTTTATCAGAGACAGGGTATTCAGGGAGATGCATCTTTGGGCTGATCAGGCATGGCAGTTCTTTTATATGGCAGTTATCTATTCTGAAGAGTAATTCAGGTTTGGAGGTTTTTAGGTCACATTGTAAATGAACATCATCTTCTTTCTGTTTTCTAGAGATAAAGCTAAAATGATGTTAATATTTGAAAAAAATAGTCTTGTTATCCATTTGAGGAAAGGTTTTGTTATTCAAGTGGCATGTACCCATAGCCCAGCTGATCCTCTCCTTTGGCTGCTACAAACTTTGAGCACTAAGCATCATAAACTGTGACAAAATTTTCTAAGGTTGTTATGCAGCTACTTCTCAATGGCAAGTTATATAAGAATTTGAATATACTCTTTTTTTTAAAGTTCTTTTAATAACGATTTATATTTTATTTATGGTTTATTTGTATGTTTATATATTTTGTTTTAAACTGGTGAATATATTTTAGAAAAAATTCTCTGTAACTATAATTACAGTAGTGTAAAAATACACTATAAAAAGGTACTTATTTCAGGCTGGTAAAAAACAGGGTTGGTACTGTATAAAATGTGCAAAAATTTGCTTGGGAACATTGTGAAGTGTGAAAACAAGAATGTCCAGTAGAAAACTATTTAATGTCTATGAAACACACTTGTGCTTGAGAAATAGAATTCTTTCCTTAGTGAGTCACTCATCTTTTTCTTCACAAGTATGTGGGTGACAGAAATTTCAGTTATGATGTGAAATCCAGAAACCTTTAAAACATTTGCTATAAAAGAGGAAATTCTGCAACTCAGTTTTGTCCAGCACAGTTGTCAGTAGCACACTGTTCAGTTATCATGGGAATTATATAAAATTATTACTTTCTCAGAACTATTTTGAGTACAGATGCAATAATTTGTCTGGAAAGAAAAGACGTGTTCAAGACTGGTTCAATATTGTGAATAAGAAAGAACCCTTGGGAAGTAAAAACATATGCTTTCAAAGAACATCTCAAATCTACTTGTACAGCTTTGTCCAAGCCCAAGTTAGAAGTCTCCAATTAAGACTTTTGAAGAATTAGATACAACAATGTACAACAATGTGCATCTCTCAACTAAGTGTTTCTGCAGAACAGGTAGGTATTTAGCATGGAGAAAAAGGAGAATGGGTGCTATAGTGGGATGACAATGAGTTGACAAAGAACTAAATGTAATATGACAATGAAATACCAAAACAACTCTGTCATTTCAGGCATATGCAGCAGGACACTGCATCCTATCTATTCCTTTTAGACTTCCTGGGCTTGATCTAATCATCTCTACCATTTAACTTTGTGGCAAGTGACATTAGGTACCTTGTTGCTTGGTTGTTTTGTGTGGTTGACAATAGCTGAGCAAAGTTTTCTTAAGGTTTGATAGGGTATTTAGGATTTGTTGAGCCAAGTATAATGTGACGGTATCTATCCTTACAGCAAGTGTGGGTACTCCCCACAGCACATACTGCATAATCCTTAAGGGACATAGTAGATGTTACATGTTGTGGATGGAAAGGAATTTGGCCCCAGGCACAGCCTAAAGGATGTGTTAATCAAGGCATACAGAGAACATTCTGTAAATTCTGTGTGTTGGTCAAGTGATTTGACTGACTTGAGTGTTGCCTGGTTTACCTGTATGAGTAGGCCACATGTCTCAAACAAATCCTGCCTGCAATGAACAGCAGCTTCTGATTAGGCACAGAAATGAAATGGCTGTATTTCCGGAGTTCCTAGGGAAGATTATTAGCTCACATACCTGAGTGGCACTCTTTGGAAATTAAGATCGTATACCTGTTTTTCTAATTGTCGATCTAGCTGAGTGATAGGCAAGCTAAAGGCCTAAACTTTCTTACCTTTATTTCTTACATTGTAATGAAACTGAAAATGGAGATGTTTCCAATTTTCTGCTTACAAGATCGAAGTAACTGTTCAATAACTTGAACTTCTGCCATCTCCCTTTTCTCTGTTATCACTTAGTCACCTTGAAGGCAATAAATTCTTGTAGTAGGGGTCCTAGTATTAGAGTGATGACTGACATTGCTTACTAAATGGGCAACTTCTATTTCTGTTTCTGTTTCTTCACACAGGCAAATGCTTGTTGGCCCTCTAGTCTGGACTTGTACCAGGGAAACCATGCTCAGTAAAGACAAAGTTTATTTACATTCCTGGGTAGATTTTACAACTTATGTCAGATTTTACAATACATGTCAGATTTTTCTCTAAGATAAGTTTTCTTTAGAGGTGTTTTGAAATACGCTGATGCTAAAGTGGGGACTAGCTTTGCCTTTCAAAAATTTTTGGCCTTTAAAATGAAAATGATTGGATTATAAGTGTTTAGGAGGTGAAAGGAAGTTGACACAAGAAGTGTTTTGTGAATTAAAATTCTGTGCAAGTATTTGACAGAAATTTTTACCCACTTTTTTGATGATTACATATGAAAGCTCATGCTTTTTAATTTCTTTCTTGGCAGAAAACATCTCTTAAATTAGAATTTTAAGATATGATGCTACACATTTGAGGTTATTAAAAAAAAATTCTGGGACACGTTGATGAACTAGAAAATGGAGATAAATGGTGTCACCTTTAACAACCACATTCCAAAAAGTAAAGGAATAGCTACACAATTAATGCAATCAAGCTTTTCTAATGTAATGGTGTTTTTAACAAGATTTGAGGCCCTAAAATTTTCACAGCTGTAATTAAAATTCTGCATGCTGATCTACCATGGCATGCACACATTTCTGTTATTAAGTCTGCTTTACTAAAAAGCTAAAGAAACACACTCTGAAATGTATTTAAAAAAAAATAATCAAGTATATTTATTCCAAGTAGGAGTATCAGCACTCTGACAGCTCCTGCAGTGACTGTGACTGGAGTCAGCAAATTAGAGAATGTACCTAAAAAGTTTTAATTCTTTTGTCAGTCTACTGAGGTGATCATTCACCTGTGTGTTTGTTTTTTTCTGTTGAATTTATAAAGCTCCAAGTAATGTAGTATCAAATCCTATCCTGCTTATGACATCTGAAAGAAAATGGTGCTTAAAGTTTGATTACTTTTCTTTATGTAATCTTTCTACAACTTTCTACCCTTCTATCTCTTTTCCTAGATTCCAGACACGTATTTTCATTCTGTCCCCTTCCATTTCACATTTTCTCTGCTATGCCTGTTTTCTTATTCAGCATAAATAATCATTTTGCTTACAGTCATGTCACTTCACTTATATTAGGTATTAATACGGTATACGTCCAGGCTGTCTACTCACTAGTCAGAACAAAAAAGGAGGCTGGCTTCACCTCCTAAAGAATCATTCCTTTTGAGGGGAAATACAAAGTGCAGTTCACTGAAATTCCATTAAAATCTTAGATATCCATTAAAAGTGCAAGTGTAATATGTTTAAATGCAGGATGGAAGACAGACTGGGCATATGAAAAATGAATGAGCACTTCCAAAAACGATTGTGCTCCTTGCAAAATCTCTAAAGGTTATGCTGGAAGAACTCCAAAAGTTGTGACTTCCAACTTCCTCCTCTTAATTTTCAGTACTGTGGCCTGTTGTAGTCATGAACCAGAAATGGCAAAGCTCACTTTTCCAATGAGACCATTGTAGCCCAAGTATTGCATCACCAGAGATTCTTCTTCTGCTTGGTTGTCTTTGCTCCAAGTTTGTAATTTCAGCATTACCTCTGATTTGCTCTGTGTATATAGTCTGTACTATATATACTACCTTAATATAATTTTTAATATTTAAAGATTATTTTTAGCTGAAAAAAACTCTGAATTATCAGTTCTACATTTATCTGCATTTGCCAGCCTCAGACCAGTAACTTAGATTTTTCTGCATTCATTTATGGCTTTTTTTCCCTTATGTAATTACTCTAGCTGAAATTCTCTAAGATGTGCTGCTAAGATTTCATCTTACCCTTCCATACGGTGATAAATTTGTTCTTTTACAATTGGAATCTTAGGCTTTTGTTCAAAGTGGAGCTTTTAATATTCTAAGGTATTAATTTAAACAATAACCAGACTCTGCTATTCTCTTTCCTAGTCGCTTATAGCTGCGAAGGAAATTCTGATGACTGAGAGACGGGAAGTGAAGGGACAGAATGCTGATAAGTTAGGGGAAAAGAAAAAAGATTTGCCCAATAGAACTGGTTTTGATGAATTTCTCACCTGAAAATGCAATGAAGAAAAAGGTGGAGTTTTTTTTACTAATTTTCATACATTTAGTCCAAAAATATCAAACAGATATCTTTCTGTCTCTCCTATCAATGGCAAGTGTCTGCAAGTGACTGCAATTTGGCAGTCATTATGTCTTTTACATAAGGAGTTTTTACAGGATATGTATAATGCAATAAGCAATTCAACATTCAGTCATATAATTATAAGTTGCAAGATGAAATGCTCCATTTGTCAAAATAAAGGCTCATCTCTCTAGTGATGAAGTAAAAACCCAGCTTTTCTAGGCACGGATTCATCCCATGCAGACAGAGAGCTCTAAAATGGTTCAGCTGAATCATGACCACGAGAGCACAGGGCACATGAATCCCTCACGGTGTCTTTCAGTACCAGATTGCGTACAACTAAATTTAGATGTCTAACTGTAGGAAAGCAATTAAAATGCCTTGTCATGTCTTCAGCCTACCTCTCCTTTGCTCCAGAGAGGCAGCAACCTGCTGCTGGACTATAAAAATGCCAATTTCTATCCCCTCTGCCCTGATACCCCAGTGCTGTGAGAAGGAAAGGCTCAAGGCACCACAGCACCCTTCCCAACGTGCCCTTCCCCAGCTCAAGGAGCAGCCGCTGCTGGCTTGGGACAACCGCTGAGACAGTGCACACCCCGTGTGCTTGTCCCACAGCGTGCACCCTTTTTTCCCTGTGCAGGTAGTGAAGGTCGAGTGAGATGGACGGTGGTGACCATGCCACAGGGAGCAGCAGTTGGGACGTTGCCATGGCACAGCAGGTGGGCGGTGGTGGCCATGTCATAGTAGGGGGGTGGGATGACACCTCAGGGGGTAGAAAAAGAGCTGCGGGGCAGGCCTTAAGTTTGGGAGGCAGAGTGGTGAGCTGAGTGCAGAGGGTGGGAGGAGAGAGCAGGGAAAGGGGTGCTCCGACCTTTGTGGGGCTGGGCCTGGGCCTGGGCTCTGCTCCAGCCCTACTGAGCTGCAGGGCTGTCAGCCCTAGGTCTCCTGGCCGTGAAGCGGCTGTGGAGAGCAACAGCCTTTGCCTGCGGCTCCAAACTCACCTCACCGTGCTTCCCCACAGCCATCTGCAGGAGATGTCCTGGTGCTGTTGGAGCCAGGGTTTTGGGAGCACTTACCGTTGACCTGTGTTTTGTCCATCATGAGGGAGAAAGTGCTGGACATGAGAGAGGTTGGTGAGTACGAGCAAAGTACACACACAGCTGTGTGGCGGGAAGCAAGGAGCACCTACCGGAAGGGGTAAGTGGAGGAGAGAGGAGAGGGGGAGGTGAGGGCAGGGCTTGGGCTTTCCTTGTCCACTCCAGGTTTGGCTTTCCCCAGAGCTGTGGCCATGGACAGGCCACTTCTCTTGTACTGCTCATACACTGCATACCACAGTGTTCAAAGTTTGTTCAAACAATCAGCTTTAATTAATTCAACACACAAGAATGGAAAATAATGAAATAATCTGCTTATTCTTTGTTCTGGAAACAGGATTTTGTCGTAATATTGAAATCATGGTATTTAATACAGGACCTTTTTATTTTAATGTGACATTTTAATCAAACATTCTAAAGTTGGAAATGAAAGGTTCAAATTACGTTTAATTACTTAAGCATCATTTAATCAAAATAATCTCCAATGGTAATAATTATCATTGTCAGTCTTTTTCTCACTCATACTTAGATATATCATATTAATATCAACCTTGATTACTGTACTTATTGAAAACTACATTTTAATTTTTTCTTTCAAATCAGCAGTATACCTTAGGTAATTTCTGAAACCTCTTTAATCCTTTATAGTTACTAGTTATATCTTCAGCAAATATTATAAATAACCATGAATCCTCTAACTTTATAAATTAATTTAGTGTTTCAACCTATTTTTGATGACCTAATGACTGGCCATTGGCCAATATATGCATGTATATGCATTAATCTCTCATACATAATGTCTTTTCAGTTAGGAGTAAAGTTTTTAAACCCAACTAAGTCAACATGAAAGACTTCCAGGGGTTTGAGTCTCCTTTTGAAAGTTGGCTTCATGATAAGCTTGTAAGAAATATTACCTTTTATCTGTAATTCAGCTAATATTTAGATCTGCTGGTTATTTATAATACATTGAACTTTAAGAATCAACACTCAGGTTACGTCTGCATTGCAGTTGCTGAGGCAGTGCTATCTGAACAGCTTGAAATGAGTATTGGAAGCCAGCGAGATGCTGGAAGCATGGTGGTTTGTTTGGGTTAATATAATCTGTTAAGAAGCGTGATAAATTAGTCCCTGTGGAGTTTCGTGCTATCACAGTTTGCTTCTGGAATCTGAGCAAGTGCGTTTTAAGATATCTTGGCTGGCGAGGTGCAGCGATAATGTGTCTCATTAATTCCAAGTCTGGAATAATTCCTCAAGAATTAGCAGAGCTGTTCAGGTATAAAGACAAAATAAATAATGGTACTAAGGAACCCATCCATTTTAGCTCAGTTGCTTAGGGAAGATCATTGGAACAACTCTCAGACTGCACAGCTGAGTGCCATCTTCAGAAGAGGAGCAATATTTGGGTCATGACAATTCCTACATCCTCTAGCTTTGATCCCACTCTGAGCCCTTTTGGGCTCACACACTTGGAGTGTAGCATGTCTTCAAGGCCTTGAGACCTTCAGAAAGGGGTCCCACTGTTCCTGGGAAGCACAGACACAAAATTGTTAATAAGATGGCATAGGGACACCTGTTATATGGTTTAATGTTTGGCCCACTCACAAACAAAACTTGATTTTATACATTTCCAGCATGGAAAGAAACTCAGTGCAAGCAGGCACTAGGCGGTATAACAGGGTGATGTATATGAGAATGTTAGTAATTTTTTAATCTTATACTGGAGTGCACATACACAATACGCTGCTGTGTTCACATGCAATTTTGAAGTGGAAGACATATTTAAGATCAGTAGAAAAAAGCACAGCTATGGCTTCCTCCCCTCTTGGTTCAAAAGGAATCCCAAGCCTTTGTTACACAAAACTGAAGTGTGCATCTGAAGCATTATTTGTTATTTAACAACACATTCCTTATACATGTGAAACCGAAAGCCATATTTAACTGCGTCATCTTGGGTAATGTATTTGTCACTGATGCTGCATCATCAGATATGATCAGCAAGGGCAATAGGACTAATAGGAAATTTGAAGTCCTGGCTTTTTCTCTGAAGACATTAATAATATACACTGACTTTCTCTCAGCTATCACATAGTATAAGTTTGTAAATATTGTGGCTACTAGTGGAAAAAGAGACATAAAGCATCTGTATTAGTGCCAGAGTAAGTTAACTGCCACTGCAATGAAATAGAACTGACAAGTTACTGATGTCAGCAAAATGACCTTCTATGGTAATAGAGTCCAAACGACTTGTATTCTCGTTTTTGAACATTGCAGATGTATCAGGTGTGTCATTCTGTGACCTGAAAGTTTCCATAGAACCTTCTAGAACCCAACCTGTCTCTGCACTGACTGCCTTTCATTTTGACTTGATCCATCTACAGTGCATAGCTGAAATGGTTTCCTGATGAACAATCAGCCTTCCATTCCCTGGGGGATAATTAATTGAGGATAATTCATCTGAATTTGAATCTGTTTTATTTTTCACAGAAGTCTCATTTTTTGTGAATATTTTGCAAACCTTTATTCACATATTATGTAGTTCTATGTCATTTAAAACTGTTAGAAATCGTAACCAAGTTTTCACTGAGCTGTCTCCTTGGTGCCAGATGTGGTCCATTTCCCATACTGATGTCCAGAAGCAATAATCAAGGGTAGGACTCAGTTCATTGTTTCAAAGCGAATTTAAGGTATAGCATCATTTCTACCACTCCGGATGTCACACCCGATGACTTTCAGTGTGCTGAACATGCTGTGGCTCTCTTTTGTTTTTCAAGGCAGTAATAGTTCGGCATGAGATACCTTCCTAGTTCCTTTCAGATCTAATGACTGGTAGAATTTCATCCTGCATTCTCTGTTACAGAAGACAAATTTGGCTGTATTGGATTTCTATAGGATTTTAAATATGTCAACTTAATCATGTTTAGTTTTGAAGTACTTTCACCACAACTCTGCCTTTTTTTTATGGTGACTTTTTATCTCTGTGAAAATATTCTCTGTGTTTTGTGCGTCACTTTTCTGATCCTGAACATTTCCATAGAGTGACCCTCCTCAGTGACTGGAATAGAAAATGATAGCATGAGCTCATTTAAAATTTTACAGTGATCCTGAAGAAAACAAACTTTGTTAAGACAAATCAAGGTTGAGGAGATACACTAACATTTTGGGAAAATGTTGCAGAGGACTATTTCAGTAAAGGCATAATAACCCTACATTAACTGCTGCTTAGAAGAAACATTAGCGACTTAAAAGCCTAGAAGTCTAAAGTTAATATATGTATATATATATTAGGAAAAAAGGAAGTTTTATAACACATTACAATATTCCAATCTAAAATATGATTGAAAATAGCATATTGGCAGTAATTTTGAATACAACAGAGTGATCAGTAAAGGCAATGAGCTCTGGCCATGCGGCACTGGTAAAGAGCAGTCCAAATCCTGTCAGTGGTCACAGTTTGCTGGCTGCTTACATGGGCTGGAGGTGGTAAGGCCTCCCTTTTTGTGACAATGCCTCAAGTCAAGGAGCTAGGGCACTAGGCAGGAAATGAAAAAAGCTGTATGGATTGGTCCAGATGATCTCAAGAGGGTCCTGTCGAACCTAAACAATTCTGTGATGAATAAGATAATTGAAGATTTTAGGGTCTGGAATTTGCTTATTAAATTTATATGTAGTGAAGAGAGCTACCATAGCGACCATGCTACACTAACCTGTCAGTGTACCTCCTCTCTAAACCTGCTATTCTCACTCCTGCAGGCTGGGCAGTCCTTATTTAGAAAGGTCTCAGACTCAAAGCAAAACAGCATGAAGAGGGAGACAAGGTGACAGGAAAGCAGAGACTGTCAGAATTATCCGCCTTAGCATACACATGGGAAACATCAAAAAGTGCTTCTGAGGTTGCTAAAGCTTAAATGCTTGTGACTATTCAATAGCATACATAGATTTTAAGATGAGGAACAGGGAACCCCAGACACCACCAAGATGCTGCAGAAGTAAGACTCACTCACTTTTAGGCAGAGAATGAGACAGGGGGAGACAGCTGGCATCTGCCTTGGTGCAGTAGCAGCTTGTCCTCTGCTGGCTGAGCGGCAGTGAGCTCAGCTCTCCACCGACGAGCTGTAGCAGATTGCCTTACATCTGCTCTCTGTTTTTACGAGGAGGTGTCCAACTCCTCACCATCTCCCCTTCTCCTCACTGTTCTGCAATTACTCAGTTTTTGAACCAGCACTAGATCCCCAAGAGCGGGCAGGTTCAGCCTGCATTCCACTCTGCTCCCTAGCAGCTTCACAGGTTAGTAATTGATTTCAGAAAAGTTCTCGTAAAAATATCACCATGGAAGTGTGCAGTCATTCAACAGAAAAGGAAGAATATACAGTAATTTCCTTGGAACAGCTTTCTATATTAGAGCTGTCAAGATTCATTGACATGAATGGAATGATGGTGATTCTCCACTAGATGAGAAGAGTAATAGCAGCAGCAAAACAAATTATGCCTCTTTTTTCCTTTGTGTATATTTTAAAGAAAATGGAAAGGAAATAAAATAACACAAATGCTCTGAAATGGTCCTACTTCTGAGGATGGCTGAGTTTAGAATACTTGGATGCTTTTCGTCTCTTCTCAGAACGTATTATGATCAACAAATCCAGAATCAATATTAGTTCAGAGAAAGCAGATACCCAGTGTAATCTTCCTATCTGTCCCATGATTAAGTTTTCTATTTTGTTTTTGTCTTCTGTGTAGTTTTTGTACTGTCTGTATTCTAGAGACTTCTAGTCCGTAGTTTCTAGACTTCCAGTCTGTAGTTTCTAGACTTCCGGTCTGTAGTGTCTAGACTTGCAATGTCTAGAAAGAAACACAGGTTCAACATTCAAGAAAAGTAAAGATTTTAAAAAATAAAAGTTGCACCAGAGTTTCATTCCTGTACCAAGGGTCCTTGACAATTCCAGTCACGTCAGGTCCCTTTTAGAGTTGCAATGACTGTCACTCACTCTGTGCTGTAGCCTGGCATTTAAAAGCTTCTAGCTTGCCTCTTGACATCTCCCACTCTGTTTGACTTGTTCAGCTTTATTTTCTTCACAATAATATATGGCCCTGAGGAACTGATTCCTTTCCTACCCACATTCAACTTTAGCCATTTATGCTCTGTTTTTCTGTGAAATTTGCTGCTTCTTTTTTTTTCCCCCTCTGTGGTGAAGCATTATTTTCACATCTGAGGATTTAAATATTTAAATAATACTAAAAATTCTTGAAACATGTTAGAAAGAACCAGTAGGATTCTTTCAATTTTCCCTGCAATGCCATATTAAATGGGAAGTCTTATTGTACAACCATATTTAGAATATGCTAATGAAGATGAATTCTCCAGTAAAATATACTTTTTCCAAATTATTGAGCTGAAGCTTCCTCTGTGGAGTAGTTAATTTTCTTTTAGATTTTAGATTAAAATGTAATTGCATCTTGGTCAAAACTGCCTGAAGTTGAGGACTCTCTGCCCAGCAATAACTTAATTAAAAAACAAATAAAGAGTAAGATGCAAAAATGGAAGATGTTTAGTCCTCCAGGAAGGGAGGGGGAAAAAAAAAAAAAAAGATAAGCATGCAAGTACAGTAAGAAGGAGAGGGAAAAACAACCTGGGTATGCTGCTGTCTGGATTCTTTGATGGACATTTGCTTTTCTGACTTGTGATGCAAGCGTTGACTTGCATAAAAACTCTGAATTTCCATTGGTGGTCTCTTTTCCTTATCCTTTGGGGGTTAAATGCTTTTGGGTTATAGTTTAGACAAATGTCTCTACTTGTTTAGCGAGGCTCTTCAAAGTTTGCAGCACCTACACTGAGGTCCCACCAAGGAGGGCAGCAGGAGGTCATATAAATAGTTGAGTTAAGCAGACCAGAACATGAAGAAAAGTAGATCATGGGTTTTTCTGGAACTTGGGCTCTTCTGTTAGCTTCTTAGGGCAAGAATTTATTTTATCCCCCTTGCCTGCCAAGATAGGAAACTTGAGGATGGATAACAAAGAACCATCATGGGCAACCAATTTGAATATGTAATTTAGAAGTACAGTTACCTACTCATCTATGGTATTCAGTGAATAGAGGCACTTTTCCAGAGGACAATTTAAAGCAGTAACTTTCTTTTTCTCTATCTGACATATAAGGAATATGACATATAAGGAATTCATAAAGACTCTCAGAGTCTGAAATTAGGTAAGATGGGAGGGTTCATCTGACGTCACCATAGCCACTGGCACTTTGTTTTTCTGAGACATCTCTATGATTTTTGACACCATTATGTTCTTGTGAACATACAAGTAATCATCAGATTGGTAAACAGTCTGCAGCTATCAAGTCGCATATGGTTTGTTGAGTTTACAGGGATTTAATAGGTCATAGAAAATAAAAGTGAATTACTAGTCAAGCAATTACGAAGTAAATAGATAGTTGACAGCAGAATTGCACTCTGCAGATGCAGAGCCTGCTGTAGGCCTTATGGACTACAATGTCATTTCAGTATGAAGGCAAATGAAGTAATTTAGAGCTATTGGACTGCTCATCAGATTAACATAGATAGCTACTGTATACATTTATACAGCCTCTTACCCTTTCCATCTAACAAAGAGGAACTCAAGTTCCTCCTTTGATCACATAAGGAGAGGTGGTTTCCCTGGAGGTCTCATTAGACTGGATTTTTTCAGCATTACTCACATATTTCTTTAGCAGGTCTTTTGCTAGCTGTAGAAATGTCAGTGACGATAGAGCAAACCAGAGGAGATTTCAGCAATATTGTGCCTTCTTAATTAATCTTGGTTAGTGTTCTGGAACTGCATAGCTGCTAAGGTAATAAGAATAAGCCCTAACATTTTATGTAGAAAATACCCATCCACAACTATCTCTGCGTGTCTTATACAATATAATAAGACTCTGAAAAGGCTATAAATAACATGGTGATTGAGTCACTGTGAAAGTGAACAGGAACAAAATGAATTCATAACATAATGATTTTGTGCCATCAACTCCAGATTTTTGACATAAAATAATACTCTTTCATAGAGTTATCTTAACCAAAGAGAACACTAGAGCCTGTAAAGATGCACGCATGAATGGTAGGTCAAAGTACTTGCATGGTGTTTATGCCTAGAAGGTCCATCTGAGAGACATGTTGTGCACTGCCAGCACTGTATAAACAAAATTTAAGAAATTATGTTTCTTTACAAAAGAGGATGATCCCAGTTCTTTGAAGATTTCATCAATAATTTATATTATTATAGAAAGACAATGGTCCTGTAACAGTTTAAGAGCTAATAATTAAAAAAGGAGGATCTGAAGGCACACTTCTTTCCTAAAGGCAACGCACTGCAAACCTCATTCATTCATAAATGCTGTGCCTGTCTGAACAAGATTTCTGGCTTTCCATAATTGGGGTAGTGGTTCTTTTACACACAGCTGGTAAGCTACCAAAAGCGATTTGAATCAATTAGTCTGCCTTTCTGTATGAGATATTTGAATTTCATCTGTTAGTTTCTGAACCAAAGCCAATCTGTGATTTATTTGAACTAAATCACTATTCCCTTAACTTCCTTTGTAGGCCGTTGAATAGTTTCCAGAGTAGCTGCTAACTCTTAAGTAGGAATTTGGGCTGTGGCAAAAAGGTTGTTCTTATTTGGAACGAACTGCAAAGGTAAGGTTTGAGCTCAAATGAAGGACGCTTCGATTTGTAGATTTTCCTCTTACATTGCTTATCGGTCTGCTCGTTACGGAGGTAAAGTCTTTTTGTGGCCTTTTCCAAGATGCTGTGTGTGGCCGTACTTACATGAAGACACTGAGACACACATAATGACTCTTTGCATTTAGTGGGTACGGTCATTTAGCAGAACACATTTAGTAGGTCAGCACAGTTACATTCACAGCAAAGCAGCAGCGGGCAGAAGTGACGGCAAAGACTTTTGACCTTCATTACTCTGGCTGCATTATGCAAGTCCCACAGCTTGAAGCTGCTCTAAATTTTCTGAGCCGTGCAAGCTCTTGCACACCAAGTAACTTTTCCTTCTGTTTATCCACTATCTGTGAGAGTTCAAGCATGAAGTATACAGTTCAAGCATGGTTCTGTGTCACATGGGTATTCACTCTACAAGGCTGAGAAAACCCAATCATCCAATTTAGCTGTTAAGGGTGCTTGCAGAAGTGTGACAAGGGAGCATGACTAATTTACCTTCTTTAATGAGCAAAAGTAAAATTTTCTGGTTGTATCATCATTTACCCTTGGTATTTTAAAGTCTAAAACATGTTCTAATTTTGCTTATTGCATTTCTTCATTACAAAGGAACGTGATGTGCTGCTTTAACAACTGTCCTTCAGAATGGTTTTATGACCTCCCTCATCTTGCTGGGATACATAAATGTGTATAGGAGCAAAAAAGTAACATACAGACAAAGCTCTTGCACTCCAAGCAAAGCAAGAAGTCAAAATAGATCAAAATAGGTACATCTCAAGCAAAAGCACCAATATTCTTGTGATTTATCCCCTTTCCTTTCTGGCTGTTCAGCCCTAACTCACTTTTTTTCTTGATCATTAACTTATAGCAGGAAGAGCTGAGGTGCTTTTATGCACATAGGCGATGAAGTGTACAGGTCCTGACCTGCAAGGACAAATGGTTGTCGCTTGCTTACGAGGCTCTCAAATGGTATCCCTAGACTTGGGGAGGTAGTGCTGACATACTGTTTTGAGTTGAAACTTCCTACTGTGTCCATAGAAACAATTAACAAGTAATGCTCGGGGGTAGAAACAGAGGCTCCTCTTGTAGGTCAGTAATTGCTCAAAAGAGATAGATGTGTTTAATTTTGTACCCGAAGCCTATGACAATGATATGGTAGTAAACGCCATTTCTCCCTTATATCAAGTTAATAAAATGAAAACTCTTTAAAATGGGAAGAAAAGGCAATGGGGTTTAAATACCTTTTAATTTTAGCTGGGTACGTCTTTGTCCAAAATTGAGGGACTGATTTTTGTTCAATACCAGTACTAGTCAAAGATGACACCTTACAGCCTACATCTCAATTGCTTTCATTGCAGTATGCTTGCTAGCCTGACTTCTTGCTGATTGGCACCATTTGGAGCTTCAGTAAGAGTGATTAAGGTCCAGATTCTCAAAAGTGCTTAGCATCCTGAGGGCTTTTATTGTTCCTCTGAGTGCTTTTGAAAGCCTGGTCTCGGTATGATCCTGACAGCTTGCTTTCTGTGCCTCCACTAGTGGGGCCGTGAAGGACTGAGGAGCAAAAGTGCTTTTTATTTTTTTGGTGAAGATTAGAATGAACTTTGCTGGTAGCACTAATGATGTTTTGGGAGAGTCTCCCCTCTCAGCTTCTAAGATGATGCTAACGTAACACTGACCTGCTTTGAGAGGGAAGACAGACCTTCAGGTTATATTTGCACTGTAAAGCATTGAGAATATTTGTCAGAATACATTTGACAGAAGCAATCTGTGTTGCTGAGTTAAAGCAAAGAACAGTTTAGGGAATGGCAGGTAGGTAAACTGAAGACTGAGTAAGTGTTTCCAGCTGTGAGTTAATATTAGCTGAGGATCTAGTGCCATGAAAGACGAGAAAAAATGTAACACTCAGAGCAACAAACGATAACACTTTAATTCAGCGAGGTCTGTATTCAGGCATTATCTGATCTGGAAGCTTCTGTCACCTAAAGAATATAAAGCACTAGAGAGGAATGAAGCCAGGCTGGAAAAGCATGAAATGTTAACGCACATGGTTGGAAGAAAAGTCTAGTTATACTTCATCCAGCACTGCATCAGCTGCAATAATGAGAAAGGGTGAACTAACAGAAGAATCTTGCAAGATAGCTGTATGCATTCTGTCTCATTTTATACATGCGTATATTGTATATACGTATATATAAAACTTAGAATGTAAGATGTGTCTTGTATATTTGTATATATTCTGCCACCTTTAAAGGTGACAGACGCTATACTGCAGGTATGGCTGCTGCATTTCAATACAACATTTCTGTTTGTAGAATAGATACTACCTTTCCTAAGAACGAAAATTATCATTTAGAGCATTAGCATTCCGTTGCCTGAAGATAAGAGTGTTAGTGAATTTATTAATGGTAAATAAAATCCTATTACCTTTTCCATTTGCACAGAATTATAAAATATTTATTTTACTTTGACTGTAGTAAGGAGCAACTCATGGACCCAGTCATGCAACCCCAGATGCAATGTATTATTTATTAACATATTTAATAGCACAGTTAGTTTTATTTCTGATATTCTAGAGCCTTGTATCTTGAAGTTTGTCTAAGAAAGAGTGCTATCAGCCTCCATTTTGGTATTAATTTTGAGAAAAAACCCACGAAGTTTCAGAAGTGTTAAGTAGATTCTAGTAACCATGCATTAATAATGGCTAAATAAGTTTGAAAATAACTGAGTTTTTAAAGAGGTCCTTCAAGGGGTTGTCAAAGAAAGGAATTAGGTTCTTGTTCAATAAGGGCGGCTCTAATACGCTTGTGTATTTTCTGCAGAGAGAGGATTAAGAGGAAACTGTCATGATAGTTCTGAAAAACTGGACAAAATGTTTCTGTGACCAGATCTCTGCATGACCGTGAATTTGGTCACTGTCAAAAGTCTAAGATAAGAGCACAGTGTCTTTACAAAAGCTTTGGCAGTTACAGTCAGAATCTGCTGTAATGAACTCCAAGAACTTGTAGCACTGATCATCCTTCCTACCTGACAGCGTGGTGTTCTAAGATTTCATTCCTATCTGATACCATTGAAGGGGTTTTGTCTAATGTGAAAAGAAAAATGAATGCTTTTTCCCCTCATGCTCTGGGGCATTTCCCAGCAATTATTCCAGCTGTCATAATTCGGTTGATACTAGATTATCTGTGTTCTACACTCTATTCGTCTTAGTGTATTTTTGAGAAGAGTAAAATACTCTTGAGGGTAAGCCAACTAGGAAATGTCACTACATTTATAGTTTAGAGAAATGTTCTCAAGACAACTGAGGAATGGGAAATTAAAAATTTAATGCATTCTTTTTAAGGTTATTATGAGGAACTTGAGGTTTTAACAATTGAGTAGTGGACTGGAGAGTGCAGTTTTCCCTTTTTCAGCCAGGCGCTTCAATTCCACAAGGACTCACTGGCTGCCAGATGGTGCTACTGTGATTTTATAGCATCTGAAGAACTAGTTCTGTTAGTTTACAGTCAGTCACTGTTTCAGTGGTGACTTTCAGCCTTGAAGTCACCCCTGATTTCATGTGATAATTAATTAAGAACGATTTTGAGAGTGCCTTCTTCATTGTGGCAGCTCAGCTGGTCAGGGGAGTGCTGTCTTCAGTCATATCTCGCTTCCTCAGAAAGATAAGATGAAAAAAAATTTAGATTAAACCTGGTTTTGTTTCCTTCCTCTTCCTTCAAAACCCAAGTTGAAAACTGGCTTTGATAAATGGGCAGGATTGTTTACACAGAGAGCCCTGATGCAGGTGGCTGGAAGACACATGAGTTGCTGGGTGCCTCTGCCAAGCTATTTAACTCCTTTTAATCTCAGCTAGTTCCCCTCTACAACAGCAGGGTAGGTTTTCATTAGGGTTTTATTATTTATTCTTCTTCGTTAGGCATCAACATTACATTGCCGTAAGTGTTCCCAGGGAGCATATATTTGCCCTGAGTATTCAAGAAGGTGTTTGGGTTTGTTTGTTTGTTTGTGGTTTTTTTTTTCTTTTTAATGTGACATTCTGTATGTTTCTGTGTTAGAAAAATCTCATGCATAGAAAATGTCTCAAAGGCAGTGTGGAGTGCAGAGCCTGGGAATGGCTCTGGATGACTACTCCACAAGTTGGAGAAGCTGAACAGCAGTTCTCAGGAAACAATCAGGGTGAAAATTAAGCAGCTGAATAGCATCTTAGCCACTGAGCCAGAGAAGGGGTTATGCCGCAAATACTATTGAAATTCTATAAGAACATAAAACATGATAATTTTTCCTGCTCTATCTATCAAGTCTTCTTTCTTACTTATTTGCATTTAATGGGTACAGACTTAGAAATACTACAGCATAAAAACCAAGATAACTTAATTCCCAGGGCAATTAAATGCTCATTAACAAATCTGTATCTTATCCTAATTCACTGTTTCCATGCATGAGCAGCATGAGGTGAATGTATCATCTGGCTTGTTATGATAGTGTTTAAAACAAATGTCACATCTACTTCTTAAGTAATTTTTCTCATTAGACTTTGAGTACAAATGAAGTATTATGCTTGAACGCAATGCTTTGTGGGTAGAAGCAGTGGAAGAAGTTAGGTGACTTTTTAAGCCAATTCAAGGTTGTCACAGGCTTTAAAACTGAACAGAGCAGGGCAGTGAATAAAAATTCACTTATTTTATCAAGTTTGTCAGTCTAGCGGTTGGTGAGTTGCTGTACTGCATATCCCTTGCTATGTTACATGAATCAAGATACACAGTTGAATCAGAATTTCCTGGTTCATGGAAATACTTAGTGTGCACTTTGCTTGGGATGTAATTTACTTCTCAAGAGGTGCTCACTAATAATGTCCAGAAAAAGAATTAGTGCACAGACAGCATCACAGTACCACTTACCTCTTCCTGAATCATAGATCATTTACACAGTATTCACTAAAGATTGTGTCTAAAGGCACAGCCTACCCCTCAGATATTTAAAACATGCAAGGAGGACAGAATTCTCAGCAGCTGTGAGCTTGCTGTTGTTGTAGTTTAGATGTATTAACTAAGCAAGCACCAGTACTGAAATCTGACAAAAGCAGCAGAATTTGCTATTCTTCTGGATATAAAATCCACTTATCCCTTGTAGATACCTAGGCCCACTTAGTCTTCAAGCAATATCTATGAGATTTCACAAAGAGAGGAGTATTAGCAACTTCTGTGGAAATCCCAAGCACTTCATCTGTGTCTCTCTAAACCAATCCAGAAGTGAATATGAACATAAACAAGTGGCTGTAATTCATCTACTACATGACATTAATAAGTGTCTGTAGGTGTTCTGTTGGTGTAGAATGTAAAACATATAATTAATGACAACTTTGGACCAAAAGATAATATGATATAGAAAACAAGATGCCACCAGATAAATGAAACAAGCCAGCAGAGAGATTGCATGGGTAAAAAAAAGCAATAGGTTGTAGCTATAGGTACAGTTCACTGCCAGTCAGTTGCATTGGTCACAGGTTGCCAATTGTATTTAAAGTTAACTCTTTTTCACTTAATCCATATGCTGCAGGTGCTTGGAAATGGTATGTGAAGCACAGAAATCTGCAATCCTCTTTCACCCACTTGAAAACTGTTATTTTAATATCAGTATTTACTATGCTCAGATTATTGTTATTGGTATGAATGAATAAATGAACAAATCCTAATTAGTTTAAAATCACATTAATCTGACAACCTTATCATTGGAGGGCTGCAAATTAATGATTTAGAAGTAGTTAATTTATTCCTTCTGGGAAGATATGAAAACTGTTTTTTGATCTTAAAGTTGTTCTAGGTCACAATCTATTAAATTTTGGCCAAGATTCATATAAAAACTGATTGAGTTTGCTGTAGGTGGTGCTGTTGATAGTAACAGGGAACTGAAGAGATGAATTAGTATCTGGTGTTATTATGTATGCACTTACCAAGTCAAAGGAGAGGTGACATTGCAAGATATTTATATGCTAGTACTTCTTCCAGAAAAGAAATACCATAGAGGTCTGTAACAGAGAGGTCCCTTCTCCTGCAGGGACAGAAGGCCACAATGGCAGTGGCACAGAATACGAGAAACTTCCGTTGCTTCCTTCCAGCGGGTGAAGTTGAGCTGGAGGAGACTGAGTCCTTAGGGTGCTCAGTCACAGAAATCTTAAATTGTGTCTGTTCACTGTGGGATGCGGCTAATTTGCCTGGAAAGGGTGAGACACCAAGGCAGCAGTGCCAGCATCTTGCTTTTTCAATACCAGTGGAAGGCTACTTCTCAGACCCTGTTAAAATCATGGGTAGTAACACCTCTGAGGATAGGACAGATGTATCTTTCCTTGTACCTACAGGAAAGTTATTAATGTAAACTGTGTTATAGTGGACCAGATCAACTAAAGTTGTCCTGGACTGAGTATAAGCAGCTGCAGGTATATGCCAGAAAGTTTAAAAAAAGGGTGTTCAGCAAATCATAACTGAAAGAGCTGGGTTGTGTGGCAGATAAGCTTGCTAACCCAAGCTGTTGTCCCTTTAATTCATTCCTACCCCCTACCCAATGGTAATAGCTTTTGCTAAACAATCAAAAATCCCAGAATCCAAAAGTAAGGAAGAAAAACCTGATAAGAGGAATTTTTTTTTTAACGCTGTTTGTGCTAAACTTCATCAGGCATCCAAATGAGGACCCTGAGGTCCTTACTAGAGCTCCCATGGGTCTTGTCCTTGCCCCTCGTGCTGGTAAAAATGATGCAGACCACAAAGATCAATGATTCATCTTTCCTGCTTAAATCTAGATTTTTGTCATAATTATATCCTTGAGTCTCAGTTTTTACCTTGGAGCCATGGTAATTGCCTTTTGTTTGTTTTATGACCACATCTAAGAGAAGTCATTGAGTATGAGGTAGCATCAGAGATACCAATATCACCAATATATAATAATGACATAAAATATGAATGGCACCAAGGGGATTTATATTTTTTTAGTTTATATTCATCAGTTCACAAGATGTGTCAGTGCTTGAAGGAAATGGATATGTATATGTTCATTTCAGAAATACTGAAATGAATGGGAAAGACAAAGATATGAGAAAATTAGGGGAAAATGGAATGAGAGTATAAGATTCTTTTAAATAAATGTTAATCCATGTAAATCTGAATGATAAAGGACAGATTAAAAAAACCAAACCAAAACAAAACACCCAGAAACAAAACCCACGTGTTCCTTGCTCTGCGTATTTTAGTATCTGAAAAATCAGAGCAGACATTGGCATACAGGAAATTGATTTCTGAGAATATTTACTTGTCTTAATTTACTTGTGTTATATATGTAATTGAAATGAGGAAGATTAACTTCATATTTTAATTCCCTGAAGGGCCCATAACAAATGCAGTTACTGAGTTTTAAAATTATACATTAATGTAAGTTTTTAGCACTGTCTTCAGATGACATTGGTTGTTAATTATCTGATTGGTATAATGCAGGTGTAAAGAATAACTACTGGAAATAATTATTAGTATTCTTCTATTCATTTTTTTAAATAATTTCTCTACTTCTCTACAAATTTTTTAACATGAAAATCTGAAACTTAAAAAAAAAAAAAAACAAACCAAAAAAACCCCAAAAAATCACTATAAAATATTTTAGATTTAGTCTGAAAATTTGTAAACTCATGACAAATACTTATCTTCATGAGCAATGAAAACTGACTCAGAAATAGAATAATAAAGTTCTTTAAAGTTTAGATTTAATTATTATGTATGCACGGAAGACATTTAACAAATAATTTAATTTTTATTTGAGCTAAGTAGAAAATTTGGACTTCTGCATTTTTTTACAGTCTTTATTGCTTGAATTGCAAATAGGTATTACTGCTAAGATAAAAAAGAATGAGCAATCTCTGTTAATGTACTCATAAATAATTGGTATCTTCAATTTTTTTACTGTATGCTACCAGTCAGAATAATAACTCATTCTAAAACCACATTCTGATTAACTGTATGTTTGTGGGGTTTTTATGAAAAAATATACTTGATGGTAATAGATCAGAAGTAAATTTGGAAATGCAGAATAATCTAAATTCTCAGTTCCAGACTGTAGGGCCCTTTATGTCTGAGCACTTGCATTCAGAAACACAAACCTTCGTCTCTGTGCATGCAAGAGAGATTCTGCAGCTTGCTCACTTCTCAGTCGGGAACAGGTCCATGCAAGCAGGTGCCTTTGTATTCCCTTGTTGCAGAGCTGCCCGGTGGTGCCCCAGGGCTGCTGGGAACAGTGACAGCCTTGGTGGTTCCCAAGTCAAAGGCCAAGGCTTTGCTGAGTGATACGTGGGGATGGAAGGCACAGAGCTGCGGGCAGCAGTGCCATGACAGGCAGCAGAGAGCATCAGTGCACGCGACCTTGCTGCTAGCTTCTTTCTTAGAAGAAAACCAGAAAATTTTATCTGTATGCTATACAGACCATTCGTTCTGCATTTTAAGATCATACACATTGTTCATGCAGCACATAAACAATCCACTTCTGTCACCTGTCAGAGTATAATGTCTGGGCAATCTAGGTGCTTTGTCCGGGGACTTAGAGCTACTAAATTAAATACTGGAAGAGCTGGAAAGACGTACAAATCATTCTTTAAAGACTCTGAAATACTGTCATTTTGTCAACTTGTTTGTCAGAAGTTCATGTGCAGTCAGCACCTATGGAGAAGATGGGAACTGAACTCTGTCGCACAATTTAACATGATTTGTCTGAAAGCAATATGAGTTCCCAAAGCCCTGAAACAGGCAAACTTTTCTCATCTCTTATGATGCCCTAGTGGTGGAGCTCATTCTTTGTGAATTTTTAAACACAGGCTTTAAGCAATTTCTAAGTAATGATAATGTGAAAATTTTTTAGGGAAGACTCTTCCTCCATTGAAATGTTTTTATATGAGAGTTTCTGCCTTTTTTTTTTTTTTCCCCAGGAGAACTTATTTGGAATGGTTCCATTTTAATGGAATTCTCTATTTCTCTGGATAATATTATCATATTCCCATAATTCTCATAATAATTTAATTTCATTGCTTTCTGCAAGCTTCCTGGAAGCACCTGACAAAACTTGTACTTCCAGGTCTTGTGAGGTCCAGGTTTTCCTTGAGGAGCAAACTGTGCATTTAGAGTACATATGCCACGATATATTTATATTCTTTTATGGCTAAAATCTTGTATCATGGGAAATGCACTATAATTAGAGTGTCTAGAGTCAGGGTGAAAGAGGGTTAAATATACTGAAAGCACAATTCCCACAGATTCATATCCCATCATTTCCTGATCATATTTAGAAAAACAAGCAAAAGTAAATGGATTTGAACAAAATTTAAAGACCTGGGGGCAGAAGAGAAAGGTGCTTTTGTTGATCCATTACAACATGTAATAGAGAGATGCTTCAGAACTGATTATACACACAGTATTTTGTGAATTTCTCTGAATAGGTCTTTATCCACATTTCTTACAAGTACAAAAGCAAAGCCCTTCTCCCCGATGCTCAGAATATCATTCACTATCATCTTCTGCTGCATATGTTCTGTTGCTGACCAGTATTGACAGAACAAGAGGCAATGTGCCTCTATAATATCAATTTTTTTCTTTGCGTCAACCAAAGCACTTACATACTTGGTCTGAACTATAGCAAATTATGGGGTAGTTAAGTTTCTAGTTCTGTCCAGTTTTTGATTTCTGTGCAGGCTGTCAAAATAAATTACAATATCAGATTTCACAAAGATTTTCTGTGGTTAAAAAAGCTCCCTCTCAAAAATGTTTCCTCTCCTAAGATTAGGATAAGATAGGAACATACGAACCCATTTTTAGGTTATTTGTGTGGTAAATCAAAACAAAGAAAGATAGTGAAATTAATTTGGTTTAAGTTTAAATGGTGTTTTCTTTTTATACTAGTATGGCATTAGTTGCTAACTTTAAATACTTATCATAATCACTTCTTCCCTAATAATCCCTGATTGCACTTGACTTTTAAGTTTACCTTTCCTGATTAGAAAGCCAGCTTCATCAAGTCAAAAATAGGAGCCGGGAACAAAATTATCATAAAGTTATTTTATTTAGAGGAAAGGAAAAGGTGTGGGGCGGTAGCACATGGAAGAGAGAGGAGAACCCAAGACTGTCTTTAATGGATGCTTGTAAGAAGAGCTCCATTTTCCTGATGCTTAATGTTTCTAAGGTAGAGGCAGAAGGGAGCAAAATTATCTGTCTTGGACTATCTGAGTTTATGTGGCTGAAAAAAGTATATCTACTTTTCTAGTTGATTATATACTAAACTTCTGTAATTTGTTGAAAAATATTTGCATATAACTCCTTGAAATAATTTTAAAAGTGAATTAAAATGGAGTCAGTGCAGTATCAACAGGTAGATATTAAGGGACAATCTGCCAACTGCAAGTCGTCTTTAAAAGGCATTAAAATAATAAAACCAAAGCATCCTGTATTTTTCCTTCGACTTTGAAAAGCAGTTTTGAACAACATCTTCTTTAGCAGATGTTCTGACATTCAGATAAAGTTTGTTCATATTAAGTGGCTAGAGTTAAATATTTAACTAAAATAGTGGAGGGAAGCACCCAGCAGCATTTATTTTGGCACCTGAAAGTCAGTAGTGCACACTATTTTTCTGAAAGTTAATGAAACATATAATTAGAATTCTCTTTATCTTTTTTTTTTTTTTTATTTAACTGTGAGTTGTATGCACTGTGCAAGCAGAACAGTTCAGCAGAACCGTATTACTACTCAGAATTGGAGCAATTAGCATGCTAAGAAGCACACATACTTTTAGGTCATTTCTGTTTCAAAGTGCTTGTATCTAAAGCTTTCTTCTTTGATGATAAACAGTGCTTTTGTTTGAGACTGTTTGAACTTTAAATTGGGCAGTATCGGTATTTTAATTTTCTTTATTTCTTCCTCTCCTGTTACAAAAATTAAGAAAACAGAATATTTTATAAGTAGACTGAACATAATTTGTTCTTCTTGATATTCTTTCATCTGTAAGTTCATATGTGGCCAAAAAAATTAATTTTAAAAACTTATTATGTAAAAACCTCGCTTTAATGGAATTTTTCTGTTATAAGGGTGTTGATGTTAATGAACATGTTAAGATAGAGCAGACGCTGGGAGACAGAATGAATCCCCTTGAAAACACGGTAGATGAGTGAAACAAAAGAGAGACATCTACAGAGATCTTATTATGTGGTTGCAGTATAAGGATTCCCCAAAATAGTCCAAAACTGTGCCTATATTAAAATTCATTTCTTTTGGGAACCGGAATCATCTCGCAAAAGGATGACAAATGAAAACACCTATCTTAAATTGTGAAAATTTGGTTTAATGGCTGTTGCTACTGATGAAAACATCTGTAATACTAATTTTTGTACTTTGGCAAGGCTTTGTGAGTCATATGAGCACCAGAAGATGGTTCAACACTTGTGATCAGATAGATCACAAGAAAAGGCTGAGAAGAGATGATGATATCTGTGCATATGCTGTGAGAATGGCTGTACAAGAAGTCTGTCATTCAAATAACCTACTCAGATGGAATCAGAAAGGAATGTTTCACCTGAATCCTGTCAGACTTAAAGAAGAAAAGAAAGGAGCAAAGGGCTGGAGAGAGGTTTGAGTGAAAGTGAATAATTGCTTTCATGCTGATAAAAGGTGCCTGTAGTTGAGGAAGGAATGTAAGCAGAGTGCTAAAGAGACTGCACTGCCTCTGGTGTGGGGCTTCTGAGATGTTAATTTATTTTTTTTTTAGAGCGGTTATGAATAAAAAGATTATATGGCTGAAGCAGGTGAATTAATTCAGTTGTGGAGCCAAGCATAATGTCCAGTGGAGAGGTAGTAGGAATGCCTTAAGGTTGGGAAGGAGCTGTGGCAGAACAGAGGGGGAGCAGAGGCTTAGTGAGAGTGCAGGTCTTGGGTTAATGCTGCTAGCTTTTTTCTAGGACCAAAGCTCAGAGTTCCTTACTGGTGAGTAGCAGATGTTTAACCACTATGT
>NW_010243146.1:75098-90295 GCF_000690775.1 Eurypyga helias | reverse complement strand
GCAGGTAGCTTGTGTGTCTTTAAATAAGGTGATCTCTGTGTGTCACAACATTGAACATCTGGCCAAATGCATACTGGATTGCCAGGTTCGTGCCTATATCTCTACTAATCATTACTGGGATGGGTAGTTCCAACAGCGAAAAAGATACTCCTAAAGCTATGCTCAAGTCCTTTCTGCATAACAATACTTTAACAGGAATTTTGTGGCAGTGTGAGGTGCAAGAAACTTTGGATCTGCAGCTGCAAAATTCTTGAAGCAAACAATAAGCTAGTCCCTTTTATTGTCCAGTCAGCCATTTATGGACACAGGTGGGTGTTAAGAGTTAAAGTTAGGAGAAAATACTTAAGAAATTACTCAGAGTAATTTTAACAGGTGTTACTACAGAACACTTCAGTACGTCTGCATGACAAATGTTCTTCACCCTAGCTGAGATAGGGCAATTTTCCATTGTATAGATCTAGAGCAGGTGAACTTATTCCAAGCTATAAGAATATAAGGCTATATAAAAAATGCGGTTGTATTGTATTAGCAAAATCACATGGGGAAGAGGGGTTTTCATTTTGCACCTTTAAAAAACAGAAGGAATATTGTTTTACCTATTTCTTAATTTCTTTAAGGGGATTATTTCAATGCCAACTCCAAGCAGTCTTTGTGGATGTGTGCTTTTGCAGCCCCCTGGTCTTTCCCCAGGTGCTTGCAGTAGGTAGAAGTGGGATGCGTTAGCTATATGCCCAACAGTATGCCTCCGAGTGCAGTCCTGTGTTTTTCCCTTCTTTCAACCTCAAAGCATTTTGATTAAACTTCGTAGGGAGTGTTACTGAGGACGAAAGGAACACACAGTTACCTGTAGTATTACTGTTCTGATATCTGTCTTTTTTCAGAGGAATGTTATGTTCCAAACACACTGCAGATACATTAAAAAAAGGAATGAAGTTGAAATTATATGTCTTATATAGACTTCTGTAGCAATTATTTTGATTTTTATCTTCTGATCAGCATGTGCACCTCTAAGAAAAAGAATTCGAGATGGAAATGCAGCTTCTGTCTGATGCTAATGTTCATTTGCAGTCTTTCTACCAGAGAAACAGAGATAGAGAAAATACATTAATTAGCAAACTTGAGACCAGGAAAGTTCCTAAATTTTCTAGGCAGTTGAGAAGTTGCTTTTTAGCTGTCTTGCTAGGTTAAGGTTCATAACATTTTCTCAAAACTGGTATTGAGGTAGGCAGGTCTACCAGAAAAAAGGCAAGAAGAAAAAAAGGAACAAACGGTAAAAATAGGAAGAGTCACACTAATATAAAAATATCAGTAGGAGCCTGGAGTTTGGATTCCCCTACCCTCACCTGTTCAGTACAATTTAGGGATCAGACAGAGGCTGAAGATATATTGAAAGCTGCAATCTATCACCTATTGTGCCTTTTTGGCTGTCCATCCTGTTATGCCTCTTAATTTATGAATAAGGAGGACCAGATGGCAATCTCATATTGTTATTGCTCTTTTGTTGTCTACTTAGGGCTTTAGCTTCTTATAGAAATTGAAAACTTGGCTATAATTTTGGTCATGTCCTCAGGAACTGTTCTTTTTAATTTTATAATGCAGTTTGTACAAGTCTATTTGATACTAAGTTCTGATGACTTCTGGCTGTAACATCATGTTTCAGGTTGCATTAACCTTGCTAGCATTGAGGCATCTGACCTAGCAGATGTTTTCTGAGATGATACCCTTTCTGGTGTTTATACCAACAAAACTTAAACCAAGATAAAAAGGAAAGGAGTTGGATTCCTTCATTGTCTGCCCCACCCGGCTCCATATCTTTCAGGGATGCTTACCACACTGGAAATGTGTCTGGCAGTGCTTAATTAACCCTAAAGAAATCTGAGTTTAATTTTCAAACAGATATATGTGTTCACAAACTGATACTGTTATCCAAATAAGCCACAATGCATTATGTTGTGTCATGAAAAGGACTGTATGTGAATGAAGTGCTCCTTACCAGGTAATATGCTGGGCCGTTAAATTTTCCATATGCACTCACTGCTCACAGATAACTTTTACATAAATGGCATTTTATGTAAATTTTGAAGAAAGAAAATCTGTATCAGCCACACAGAAGGAGCAGGCTTAAGCCCTGGGCAGGAACAGAAAAGAGGGCCCTCCAAAGTGCTCATTGCACCTCTATGGGCTCCCGTCAGGAAGGATGGGTTGTGTGAGGATAGGTGATGTCCTCCTGTGTGAGCTTTCACTAGCCAGTTCAAGCTGTAGGGTTATGAGCAGGTTTAGAGTGTGTTTAGACATGTCAAGGTGAGTCCCTGAGCTACAAAAAAAGTCACGTGGACATCTGATGGATGTCCATAGTGGTCAACCCTCAAAATATTCTTGTTTCTTCTGCTGGTTTTTAACTTCATCATAGCTGTTCTACAAGACAGAGAATTTCATGGGACTTTTGGTGTTTCACTTTTCCTAAAGCATATACTCTTCAGAAAACATCCAGCTGAAAATGACACGTGCTTATGTTCTATTATAGCAATTTCTTTGAAGAAATAATCCAAAGTCATAATGTAACTTATTACATGTCAAATGGTAGTGTGTTTTTGATTGTTTGTTTGTTTGTTTTTTCTTGTTGCAGAAAAGGTGGCATATTTAACAGCTTCCTGAATTATTTTTTAATTGCTGTCTATTACAGGTCACCATATAGATGTTGAAAATACTATTCTATGTTTGACTGAAGGTTCAGGATTTAGGATATTGATAAGGAATAGCTGTACTGGTGGTTTATGTTGCAGAGACTAACAGTGTTTGGACACAACTTGTTAGTGATTACTTGCCAGTTGGGACAGGAGGCCTCATCAGAATGGGTGACCAAGTCATCAGTCTGTATATAAATGGGAAAAACTCAATTTCCCAAGAAATCAAGTACTTGAGCAAAACTCCTCAGTGCTGCTTTTAATGCCTGTTGATCAAATTTTGCCTTTTTTTTTTAATATCTTCATTCAGTGTAAATCAGCCCATTACATGTTACTTTCTAGACAAGTAAATTCAACTTTCAATCAACAAATCAAAACTATATGAAGTACTTTATTGTCTCATTATCTCAGTTCTACCCTACATACCAGCAAGTAAACAGAAACAAAGATCGCTCAGTCCTGTGGTACTCATTGTTCTTTGTCTATATGAGAGATTTTAATTTCTATCATTTGCAACCATTGATTTGTTTTTTACTTTTTCCCAGTTAAAGCATTTTATCATTGTTAATATTTTATCTATGCCTTTGAATAAAGTCATAGATCATCT
The DNA here is from genome assembly GCF_000690775.1 of Eurypyga helias. NCBI lineage: Eukaryota > Metazoa > Chordata > Aves > Eurypygiformes > Eurypygidae > Eurypyga > Eurypyga helias. Next base: position 87,004 of record NW_010243146.1, on the reverse strand, counting down.
AAAAGTCACATACCTCATTCAATTTTAAATTTTTTTCATACTGACAGAGAGTGCTAGCCTCCATGGCACCTCAGTAAGAGTCAATTATTGCTAAAAGTTAGCTTTCTTTTTAACTGGACATTGTCCAAACTCTCTGTGTCCTTCAACTGCTATTTCAAATGCCTCAGCTAATTTTGCAGCCATCTACTCTGAATGCCAACAAACACTTGGTAATTTTCAGTGGATGAGTCCCTTATAATCCTTCCTGTGTCATCTTAAATTATTTGAACTGCTGCTTAGCATTTTGTCATCAGCAATTTTGTACCTCTTTTCATTGATTCTATCAGCTAAATTGTTTCTATAGAGTGCGCCAGGACGTAGAATAGACTAGAAATACAAACCAGCTTAAGAGTGTTATCTAAACACTCACCCCTAAAGAGTTACATACAGGGTTCATAATGCCTTCGGCATATATTAACTGTGGATCTTTATAGTGTTTTGAAGGACAGAAACAACTCAAGCACCCTTCAGAAATTTATCATACCAGTGATGAGGCAATGGAGTCACTGTTGCAACATGCCTGCAGTGTGCAGCAAGGTGACTCCTGTCACTTCGAGGTTAATGTAGCTGAGCACCTTATCTACTGTGAACAATATTCAGTGTTGCATGTTGTCTGTTTTTTAATTGATCCTGTTTTTTCACAAGAATAGAGAGTTTTAAGTACTCATAAAAAATATATATGCCTTGTTGTCCAACAATGTAAATTCTGGATAGCTGTGCTATTTTGCTAATATAAATTGTACCAGGGGGTTCCCTCTTTCTCCTATGGCTTCATATTTTTTTGACAATAGCTAATACAGCATGGAGCACAAACTCTTAAATATAAGGATGGGTTTTATATGGGAGAAGATTGATAGCAATACTTAAAAAATCTGAAGCCCCTACCCTGCCAAAATAAAAATAGTCATGACTGAGAAATTTTTCAGAGAACAGACATTTTCAAAATACTCCCTTTGGAAGAAACCCAAGAAAACCTTCACTGCAAGCTCTTGGGCTGCCGGGGGTTGCAGCAAGGAGCCTAATGGGCTGCTGCATTGTTGGAAGCCCAACTAACAAACTCCTTGTTAGACAGGCTGCCACAGAGCCAAACTTACAGATGTTGTGTTATTGTTTCTAAATGCTGTTATGCAATACCCAGCCATCTCGCAGAGAAGACGTGATTTGGGAGTCTGAAACATGAGCTACTTTATCTGTCTCGTTAAAGGATGGTGATATTGCAGGTGAATTTAATGTATAAAAATGGTCCAAGGGCATCTGTTACCATCAGATAATTTATAACAGACTAGCTAGTCATATATCAGCTACTTTTTTTTCCTCAGAGATGTGCAATGTTCTAGGGATTTGCTGTATTTGGACACCCTTCTTATCAGATGCCCTTTGAAATGCCTGTGGTTAGCTGCAAGCTATTAATCTAGAAATAATTTACACCACTTCCTCTGCCTCTCCTAATTTAATTTTGAAGCCTGTTGCTGTAATTTCTAGTCAGGGCAACAAGAATTTACCAGATGTCGTAAGAGGTCTGAACAACAATGAATTTTACTTCCAAGGATCAGAACTACTGAGACTACAGTACATAAAATGACAACTTTATTAAGGAATGAATTGAAGTAATATGACATTTCTGAGAGTTTAATATAATGTGTAGTTTTCTAATATGGTATAAAAGGTGCCTGCAGTCTCTAAACTTGTTGAGAGTGTCTAAAAGCACAATGAAATGGAAAAATGAGTCAGACTTTCTGCAAGAAAAATGTATTGGAAATCAGCAAAGTTTTGTCTATATTCTCTATTTACCTGTGTTAATTTCTAGCGTTTATGGGCAGGTATGGCTTAAAATAGTGTTAACCCGTGTGATTTGTTTACTTTAGGAATTAAGTACGAAACAAAAGGCAAAACTGAAACCTTTCTCCCTTGCCTTCCTAGAGGGACTAGGCCATTTTCTACTTTACATACTGTTGAACTGTTGGCTCTAAGAGATTATTAGAGGACTAAGAATGGGAAGTGTCTGAGTTACGTGTTTCATGGTTCATTCATCTCTTGACCTTTGGGTTGAAACTGTCAATAAGGAGGCAAATTACTGTCTATATCTGGTTGTTTCCCACTGTAAGAAATGCCTTTCATATTTCAGTTTTCCCTGGGTATACTTTATTGACTTTCTCAAGCAAACACCATTTAATATAGACCAAGGGAAATAGCTTTTAGCTATAAACCACCCATACTAGTGTTAAGAATTAACTGCTCAGTTCCTCAGCTGAGAAACAATGAAAGAAAAGACTAGCTTGGATATGTGTGTTTAATCTTTTCAGCTTTTACATGTTGTTAAAGCCTTTTGATTATTTCAGACTGAGAGTTTATTTCTTAATATTACAGTTGATGTTAGACTTGGCTTTAGGGTGTGTTTTTGTTTTGTTTTATTTTGGTTTAAATCTCATATGAAAGCCTAAAGAGTTTTAAAAGTTTAGTCCCCTCCTGTGGCATAGGGTTCTGAATTTTTTTAAATCGGTAGCCAATGGCAGGGAAATTTCTTCTAATAATATCTGTTCCAGTTTTCAGGCAAAAGTGAAGTCTGGGTAGTGTACCTTAGTGTTACTACTCCAGATCCCTGTTTTTAAAGAGCTCTGAGCTGCTGCAGTATGTGTCTTCCATGACTGAACTCTGTTGAATGAAGAAATGCAAGGGATAGATGTCATGTTCAGACTTCCTTTGAAGGTCTTTCCAGACTTTTTTGTTGCGTTCCTACTTGTATTCTTTCTACTCCATGCAAATTAAACTCAGGTTGAAGGTTTGTGGTTCCTTTACTAGTGGTGAAACAGGTATCTCACTTCCTCATCTTGCTACGTGCAAATCTTATGTACTCTAAAATGTGTTAGGAAGATTCTCTGGACATATTTTCTATGCTATATGCTAAATTTTCTATTTTCTATGATATATGTAGGCTGTGGTTAACATAACAGGTTTGATAGCACTGGGTCTGGAAAGCAAAATGGTTGGTGTTGGGGACCCACGTAACACTATACATATTTGGGGGTCTTACCTTGACATAGCTCTCGTCCTTGCTGTGAACTGGATGTGTGTTAGCTGGAGTGCGTGTTGCTCAAGGCTTGTCTTCTGGCTTAGTTTTCTGGTTCGTACACTGAGAGCACTCTGCAATGCACACCATAGCATGCTAGGTTGCAATAACCAGTTTTTGATTTAGAAGTGCATTCCCGAGCCAAACTAAAATAGTGTGGATGCAGCAGTGGTTTTGGTGTGTATATGGTGGTGTTTGTGCTCTGAGGTTGTTGTTCATTTTGCTCCAGTAAGATTAACCTTTCTGCTAACATTTCTGCTATCTTTATGTTGCTTACATAACATTACAGCTTTGTCTGAGAAGATAATAGTTCACGCTCCTGGTTCTAAAGGTCTTTGCTCAAATTCTCCTGGTGGCTCATTTTGTTTGAGAAAATTCAGTTCATTGCCTACAGTCCAATGTGTGTCATCAGTCACAGGATGGTAACTCAACCAGATGTGAGATGCTATATGCTTTAGGCAGTCTTATTTTCTGTTGTGCTCTTTGAATTTTATTCTCCTATGCCAGCTTAATTGTGAAGTATGTACTTAAAAAGATGCTCCTTTAACTAGATCAGAGTTACTGTTGGCAGAGTTTATTAAAGTCAGTGTGAGGTTTTAAATTGATTTTTGGTGGGATTTGGTCAGACTCTCAGACTCTTAACTTCTGAATCTCACCCATAGTTTCCCTGTTTCTGAGAAAATTCATGTATGCAATGTCTACAAACTTATCTGTGTTCTGATAACCTTGCTGTATATGTTCTCTTACCCATTAATACTGTCTCATTCAGTGTAGGTGAACTAAAATATCAGTTAACATGACTAGAGATAGCAAAATGACTTGATGACTAATGGTTGCTTTTCTTGTATAGCACCTTCTTTTTTGTTTCTTATCACTGTAGTATGTTGTACTTGCATCTCTAGACAGCTCTCTGAAAAGTAACTATTCTGAATTTCTTTTAATGTCGAAAATCATAGGACCAAATTGTCATGCAGTTCCCAAGTTATCTTTCCTGTCTGTAAATGCTTTGATATGGGATTACAAAGTTTTTATTCTTAGATTAATGATCCCTCACATAGAATTCCAACACAAATATTGTTGCATGCTCCTGTCCAATTTACCTTTTATCGGCCAAGTGTTGCTGCTGAGTAACTGTCAGTTTCTAATTGTCTTGTCTCTGTTTCTTATGAAACCATTTGACAGACTACCAGTTCACTTTGGTTTACTTCATATTTTATCATCTTTAGAGAAGCAGTTAATAAAAACTATTTCTTGTCCGTGTTGCAGTATACTTTTGAATACGAAAAGCCTTTAGAGAAAGGTTGATATTTCAGCAGTAGAATTTATTTATATATATATATATAAATTCTTGCAGAAGTAATGTCAGCTAGAGTAAACAGAATTCTTTCTACCTTAGTGCACGTTAAAAACTACGTGGGTGCTCATAAACCACATTTGGCCACAGCTGTATAAGCCTAAAGTCTTATGTCAACCAACTGGAGCAATAAAGAAACTGGACTAATGAAGAATTTTGATTTAACACTATGATGTAATTCTTTTTTGACATTGGGTGAGTCAGTGAGTTCCTAATATGTGAGTCTGTACCTTTGCTTAATTGCAGTACTTACCTCACAAGTGTTTATTAATCAAACTGCATGTGTTATCCTTATTAATTACATTAATTAACTTTCTCAGCACTCTGTAAGCTTACCTTTCTTGATTCACTGGTTTTATTTTACGAAGGGACTTTGCAAAGCGAGTGGGATTTGAGATCATTTTTCTATTTTTGGGGCAATTTTTTAGTTTAAATATAAAATCTGGGTGAAGAGGCATCTAAAACTACTCTGGGCGATTACTCTTACACTCGGTCTGTGCTGCTACAGGGATTTTGGAGGAGAGGTGGCTTCCCTCAGCACCACCTGCTACATAGGTGTGCAGTTGTGTTACGGGGTAGCATGCTTTCTAGAGAGTCAGTCAAAAATGTAATCTTCAGGCAGGTGCAGCAGCTAGCTGAAGAAAGAGACCAATAGCTATTGTTGCAACTGAGGGGCTCAGCCAGTCGCTGCCTGTTTTCCCTCTGAGGTCATTATCAGGTGAGCAAGGGGAGCAGTAAGAGCACAGGAACTTGGTGCCAATGACTCCACCCATGGGATCCCAACAGTCTAACAATGGCCGGTAGAAAGAAGTATACTCTAATATCATATCATCCTGTATTTATCCTATAGGCTGGCAATTCTCTACCACTTCAGGTGAGGAAGTGTCTTCTGGTTCTGTTTTTTTTACAGTACCTAGTACAGCAGAGACCTGTCCCATTTCTGGGACCCTAAGAATTATGTTAGTACAACTAAGAGTATAGTAATACATCTGTTTTCCAGGCTTGCTGGCATGGTTTAGTCATCAAACTCATATGGGCTGCATGAGAAGAGACTGGCTGGTAGCTTTTTTCAATACTGAGGAACAATTACTCTATGTTGTTGTGGGAAGTAACTTTTCTCTACATTTACATAAAAAAGACAACTGTTGGAAAGGCTTATTAGACTTTCTTCTGCCTTGTTAGGACTAATGATACGCTTTATACTACAAACTGAAATAATGAATAATATCCCTGTAGTGTTAACTCGGTAGAAACAATTTCTTAGTGTTGTTTTTTCCATCTGCAGCCACTCTCTCTGTATATAGTCTTTGTCCATGTCTGTCAACCTAACAAATACGGTATTAAATATATGTCTGATAGACAGGAATGTTTGCTGATGCCATACTATTCTCACCTGTCAACATCCTAGCTTTTCTTTCCTTCTTTTGACCATAAGACGGTGTGTTTTGTTCTCCTCTCATAGAAAACTTCCCTACTCTAGGCTATTGTCCCTGTGTGATAACACAGTACGTTCTGATCCTTGGCAGTGGTTATGATGAGGCAGATTGAGTACTTTTGGAATGTGGGGAACTGATTTAAGGAACATTATCTTTTTAGGTACCATGTCAGTAATTTATACTATTAATGATTCATTACAGGGAAATAAGGTTCCTAAATTGTAGTTGGAAAGCAAGAGGAAATTGTCTCCTCAAGATCTTTTAATAGACCAGTTATCAGATCAGCAATCTGTTAGCAGCCTGGACTGTCATGAGCAGGAACCTACGCACAATATGAGCTGTCATTTATTTTTAGAAACAGAATGAAAATGAAGAAAAAAATTGAAAAATTTTCATGTCTCAAATAGTATTATAGTTACCTTATAATACTGGAACTGTGCTCTATCAACACCAGTATTCAGCTTGCAGCAAAGGGTATAGGTAAATACACTGTAAGAAGAGGAAAAACTAAACCAAAAGGGAGCCAAAAGGCAATCCAAACCAACAATTCTAAAAGAAAAGAATCCTTTCCTAAAGCATATCTTTTAGCTCCTGTAGACTAAACAGGCAAACAAGCAACCTATAATAGATGTTAGTCACTTAACGTGCTGGGCTTTCTGAGACTTAAGTTCCTGAATAGCATCAGGCAGAACAGTAGTGAAATAGCAAGGAATTCTTTTTTTAAACTTTTATTTTGTTGTAAATGAGAGCATTTGAAATACAGGCATCTTACTGTTAGTACAATCCTGTCTTTCTATTTTTTTATTGTTTTGGTTTGGGGTTAGTTGGTGGGGTTTTTTTTAGTAAATGGCACTTCTTAATCCCTGGCACGTCAATTTTACATCACACTGGGGTGTGACTTGGGTAGAATGTGGGGTTATGCTGATTCATTCTGGGGAAATCATTCAAACCAGTGAGCCCTGCTGGCATATTGCCAGATACCTGAAGTTCCTGATAACAGCCACTGGACAGGAGTTGGAGCTGGAGCTTTACAGCAGACCCCCTGTATTTTTTGCTTATTTCTGACTTGAAAGTATCTCTCTAAAATGAGCAGAAGTCCAGCAACAACTGGATGGCTTTGATTTCTATTTTTAGAAATTACCTATCACAAGCCCTGGTGGGTTTCATTGAAACTAGTCAGTCTTGGCTATTCCTGGCAGACAAAAAAGGATGGGTAAGCTTCATTTATAAAAATGCTTTTTTCTACTGCCACTGAGTCATTGTGAAATATATGTTTATTAACCACTTGCAGAGGTAATATGAAAGGCTTTTACAGAGTCCACAGTTTGAAATAGTTAACATTGATAGTAAATTTTGATCTGCTGTAAAAGCTCTATTATGCCTACATTTTTGGTACCTCTAAGAAATATTCCATAGACCACAGATGTGATTGATCCTTCTTTCCTTCTATTTCCTTACCTGATGGCTGATAATGTTTTATTTCAGAATTGCTTTGCGGTGAAATAAACTCAGTGAGAACTGTAAAAGCTGTAACAATTGTAAGAACTTTTAAAGTACCTCTACAAAAACCTTTCTTTGTCAGTCTTGCCTATATGCCATCATTCCTACTCCCCCAGCACATGGCAGAAGAACATTTCCTACAACAACCTGTTGGTGTCACTTGTTTGCTTTTGAGCACTGGTCAGAGTTGATGTGCACTGACATAGGTGACCATAAGCAGCTACGTGTGCAGTTGAGCAATGCCTAGAAAGTCAATTTGCCATGCTATTTTACAGTTGCGTGATCTTCCTATATTTATGGAAACAACTGATATCACAGGATGGGACTGAAATGAAGTGGTGTAGGTACTTAGATCTTCTTTGTTTCTTCAGGCTTCCATGGGGGTTTTTCATGTTAGGTTTTGGCGTTTTTTGGAGTCACAGTTTCACAACTCTCCAAACTGCAAACAACTATCTGAGATGGATTGCTATGGGCTGGGAATAAATTAGAGACTTGACTGTCCTTTTGAACACAAATGTGACTGAGATATGTGCTTAAAAATTTGTGGACTGTTTTATTTCATGAGGAACAGAGCTTGGATGACAAAATTTCTTTTAAAAGTATCCCCTTGTATTTAAAATTAATAGCTTAAGACAAAGTTTTGTTCCTCTTTGTTCTGAAAACCCGTTTTTCTCCAATGAAAACTTCAGGAAAATAGTCGTTTATACTTTTGGTATTTTTATGGAAAATAGTGCAAAATACATGAAATGATGTGATGTGGCATAGAGTTACTAGGCAAGAGAAACAGAAATGAAGAGACAAGGCTAGAGTGTTTGGTAATAACTCAGACCACTTGCAAAGAAGTAGATCTTGTGAGAGTTTGGGCAGTTGGGCCAGAATTTCCTTCTTGCTTTGCAATTCAACAGCTGCACTTGAGCTTTGCAAGGGCAGCAGAAAAACACTGCTCTTCTTATGCTGGCTTTTTTCTCAAGCCCTTAAATACAGGAGATCTCAAATAACAAGTATTTATGTGATAAATAAGCTACCACAAGGAACACATCTGCTCTTTTGTTTCTTAAACTCCTACAGGTTATGAAAATGTAGAAAACGTTTTGCTGCAGGGAACTGGCTTTCCAGTTCAGTCTACCACAAATATTACATTGAATTATAAAACCCTGAAAAATGGACTATATCTTGTTACAAGATAACATTTACTCCAGCAATGCAGATCGTTATCAGGGTAATATTTCTTGCTTATGATCATATTCATTTTGTTAACATACCCAAGTGTCAATTCTAAAATTATGGGGAAAATCAATCCCAATGGGCACAAACAGATTGATGCCAAAGGCTGAGGGACAGAGACAGTCATTTGGATGCCTGCCTATCTTTTTAAGGTAAAGCAGTGGTAGGAGGAAGCTGCTTCCCTGTAGTTTTAGCTGTCAAGTAGCAAAAACAGTGTCACAGCATATGATTAAAGGGAGGGTAAGTTATAGTTCCGGTCTATTTCTGTGTGACAGAGCTTTGACTTGTCTTGTGTTACTGTGAAACAGTTCATTTTTTGTTCCATCAAGTCCAAGGAGGACCGAGAAATTGGTAGTCTTTTATGGGGTGAGAGACTGAAAATTCAGTGTATTCTCTTGCCAAAGCAGTGTTCATTTGGTGTCATATCGAAAGGTCCGAAGGGATCGACGTGTTTTATGTGGAGGTTTAATGACTGCTAAATCCTTCACTGAAGGTCACTATGGAAAATGTTGACGCGGTGGGCGACATGACACTGGTTAAGCACCAGTGCAGTTCTGCTATGTTGCCTCTAGTGACTGTATTAGCCCCTTTTGTGACTGAAAATTTAATAATAATATTCTCTTTTAATTTAATAATAATGACTTCTTTTCCCAGCATTAGGATATCATTTGGATCATGAATGGCTGTATGTAATATTCTTTGAAATATCACATATTGTAAGCCTTTGCACCAAGAATTTGGTAAATGTGAGTTGATGAGATAAGATATGGCAGAAAAATAGTAGAATCATTTTCTGTGTGCATATGCATATTTTTATAGAAATCAGCTACTGTTTTTCAGGTGGTTATATTGTTCTCAAATTATATTTTCCCTGACTTGTTAAGAAATACATTTAGAGTTATTTTAAGAAAAAAGTTATATCATTTACTGATGGCAGTATATCTTTATGATTTAGAAAATACCCATTGACACAGATTTTTTTTCAAAACAACTAATTCTTTTTTTTTCCCTGTATATTAGTGCTCATAAATTGTAGGTTTTCTGCATATTAGTGTTATTTGTTAATTTAAATAAAAGATATTCCAGCAAAAACATTAACCTAGAAAAAAAAATTATTTTAAACCCCCCCACCTTTAAAATAAACACCCAAGTATTAGGTAAATAAGTTACACAAAACAACTATTTTTAGTAAAAGCATCTTCTCTGAAACTGGTGAGGGGCTGGCAGAGTTTTGGAGCAAAATAGATCATGTGACAACTAAAATAAGAAGCTATACCTTCTAAATAAATGTCTGTATATTTTGTGGTTTTGTACAAGTTTATTTGAATACATTACTTAATAATTTCACCAGTTAGTGTATCACAGCATATTTCTGACTGAACTGCTTCTATTCTGCCTAATAACATATAAACACACTGTAATGGAACTAAATTATGTACGAATAGGGAATGAACAGGTTGTCTGTGTGTAAAAACTTACTCTTTCCTGCCCTGATCATAACTTAGGCTCTGTAGGTTTTACTCTCTTTTCACTTGATGGATGACAGAGAACAAAAATTTGTTTCACATTAAATGAGAATGAAAACAAACCCCTTCAGAAACATGAATATAGCCACTGGAGGATTTCTTATTGTATGGTCGTCTTGAATTTTATTGTTGCCGCTCTTGCAGTATAATTACTCTTGCGATTTGTAATCAAAATTTTAAAGCTGAAACAAAATATTTCAACCATAACAGAAATATTTTTGTGGCTTTCTTACTATAAAAATATCAACAGATGTAATACATTCCTGTGAATATTAATTTTCATAAAGTCAGGATTTCTTCAAAAAAAGTTGAAACATGTCAAACAGTTATGCTTTTACACATGTACACCAGAAGATATTCAGATCAGACACACGTGCATCAATAGGACTGTCATATTGCTGCATGATCAGTGTTTGGACTCTTAACCTCAAAATATGTAAACATTGCAGACAAGTAGCTAAATTATCCCATAAGGGAGTTAGAATGTGATAATACTTTTTAATTAACTTCAAACTAGTTAACTCAATATTGGCAAAAGTATGGCCACAATGGTACATTACTCAGGCATTTAATAAGTCGTTGCAACTCAGACATAACTGAGATGGATTAAGTCTGTTTAGGTCAGACTGTTAAACTGTATCCCTAATCTTAGTCTCTTGATGCTTGTGTTTTGATGAAAGCCTTAGTCTCTCTTGAACATACGCTTTGGAAAGCCTCAGTAGTGATTTTTTTTTTAAAGTGTGATTATTTTTCATATTTTTGATTGGTGTTCATTAAACAACATAAACATTTAGAAGTAACACGGGTAGAAGATGAATATAACATTTTATTTTGTATTAAGAGTCATCTTCTGGATTGAAAATTATGTGATTCTTCTTTAGCTATCCATTGAATAAATTAAAGCTTCCAATATAAATTTGCAAGGGTTTTTCAAAATGGATGGAGTACTTTGAAATGTAGAAAACAATTGAAATAGACTCCTCTAAGTTGACATGCCTGTACTACCTGTAGCAAGGAAACTAGAGCAAAGAGCTGACATCCTGAGATGCAGTGGTATGGAATTGTTGGAGTTTGTGCCCAGAGCATTCAACCCTCTCTCTACTGCTCAGTGACATTTTATTTTCCAGTGCAAAAAGAAAAAAAATCTTGGATTTCTCCTTGCAGGAAGCCACTTGATTACTGTGTTCATTTCCTGTTAGCTGTTAGATAACTGGGTAAATTCTCTTGGTAGATATTTTCCAAACTTTTATGGTATTACAACTCAGTCACCCAGTGACTGAAAAATTCTGGCAGTAGACTCATTTCATTACTTAGGGAAATTAAATGAGAGATGTCAGGCTTTCATTGAAACGTGTAAAATATGCATGTGCCTACTGAATCTAGAAAGTACAGAAGTTTAACCACGTCAAACTTAAATAGCATGTTTTAATGTTTGTTTCAGTGTTCCTTAAGTACACTCATGTATGTCATTGAGTTTTTGATAGTCAAACTGTCATACACACTGTTAAACATAGACTCCAGGATTATATGCTTGTAAAATGGGACTCATTTTGTTTGTTAATTTTCCTATCTCATTGCATTTTTGTTTTGAAGTTCTGTTTAATATCAGTAAAACCACTTTGATCTCCTTCTGTTTGATACTATCACAATGGCTATTTTTATTCCATTATCTGTAAACATTTCTAATGTTCCTGAGAGATATTTGCCAAATGTACATCCCTTGTTTATAGCATTTTAGATGTCAGTGAGGCAGATCAATA